>NC_056730.1:603969931-603972431 GCF_019279795.1 Protopterus annectens | reverse complement strand
GCCATGCCAAAACATCAAAGTTGTGTTATTCATGCAAGTTGTCATGCTGGAAAACAACACCTACACATGCAATGAGTTGACAGACCTTAATGTACTCTTTCATGATTTGGAAGGGGCATGATATTGGGCATGGTGGAGCAACAAAAAGACCTTTTGAGATGGAGCACATGGTTTTATCAGATCTCAGATGTTTGCTTGGCAAATGCTGGCTGTTTATTTTAGTTTTAATATCCGCAGTTACCTTGCATGTAGCAATTTGTTTTCTGTTTTGTTTTTTATCAGACTGGAAGGAGAATAGTCAGATTTTTAGTTGTAATGTTTTTCAGTGCAGAGCTTGTCTGTCTTTCCAACTGCATGTTTTCCAAGTTTCCTTCAGAAGGAAGGGGTGAGGTGCACCAGCAGCGGATCAAGGATATGCTGAAATGTTACTGTGCTCGCTCCCTCCTTAATAAATGAGTGATTACAGAGATATCACTTTTAAATAACAAAACTTGGGAAATGAAGCCCTCCATATTAATAAGAAGTAGAGCTTCATTTCCCCCAACAAAAATGCCTTTTATTTATTTATTTGTTTGTTATATTTTTTTACTGCTGTACATTTATTTTTTTTATTTTGGACTATTACATTTTATAATTTAATAAATAACTGCATCTGCAGATATTAAGTCTATCACTGATCCATTTTGGCAAAATTACACTTAATATTTGAGATATGATCAAAATTGTCAAGGGCAAATAATAAATTGATACAATTTACAAGAGGTACATTCCTAAAATTTTTAGTTTGAAAAGTAAGAAGTTCAGTGACTTAAGCTTGCCGTTTGGGATAGGTTTCACAGATATATATATATATATATATATATATATATATATATACATGTAAAATGTGCAAAAACTTAATTTATGTATTTAGTTTCACCCAAAAACTCTGCTTTGAGCACTCATGTCTGAAAAGTATTTAAAATGCCATTTCAAACTTACAGGTTTATATGAAGGGCTGCCCTTGCTGTCTGACAATGAACATTCTTTAGCAGTTTGTACAGACATATGATGACACACCCTGATCTATTCAGGAAAATACTTACCACACTTCAAAGAGATGCTGTGTTAAATCTATAAACCTTTGTGAGTTAACATTCTATTAAAATATACATCTTGTGTAGGAGTAGGATGTGCTTAAGATTATGGGTTATTGTTTTAGTTATCATTTCACAGACTGCCCTGATCATTTAAAAAAGCTGATGCTAAACATTATTATGATGTTCCAGTGATTACTTAAAAGGTAGGCAAGAGCCCATCAAGAGCAGATTCGACAGTCATGAGAAATGTAAAATATACTAGTTTTACAACACTAAAACAAAATATAGGTATGAAAATAATACGAGAATGCACATTAGAAATAATAAAGTTCAGGTTCTGACTTTCTTAACTTCTATTTACCTGCTGTGCGATTCTGAGCAAATTACTTAACCAGACAGTGCTCCTCTGCTCCCAGATTACCCCTGAAAAGGGACACACATGCAGTGGGCTTTACTTTAAAAATAAATCTGTCTATTTATCTATGTGCATTATAACTCTGTGTGTGTGTGTGTGTGTGTGTGTGTGTGTGTGTGTGTGTGTGTGTGTGTGTGTGTGTGTGTGTGTGTGTGTGTGTATATATATATATATATATATGTGTGTGTGTGTGTGTGTGTGTATAAATAAATAAATAAATAAATATATATATATATATATATATATATATATATATATATATATATATATATGCGTGTGTGTGTGTGTGCGCGCGCTAGTGTGTGCTCGCTCATGTGTATGTTCTTGTTAACTAACCAAAAGGAATATATTGAAAGTTATATGTTAAAATGTCAGAATGCTAAAATATTAACATGTTGACAGCAAACTGAGTATTACTAAACATGTGCGGAACTGGACTTGCACTTCTGCAGGACTCACGTTAAGACTTGTTTCTGAATTTTGCAAACAGATGAATGATATTGTTTATTGACTGTCAGCATTCTGGCCCATTGTACATATGTAGTAGATGTGTACTATTAGCAGATATTTTGAGGCCATTACAGAGTTTCAACATTTTGATATATGAAGATTTTGTATTCAGTATTGTGACTTTCAATATACTACTATTCAATAAATTGTCACAAATTCTCTGTCTCTGTCTCTGTCTGTCTGTCTGTCTCTCTCTCTCTATATATATATATATATATACATATATATATATATATGTATATAGATATATGTGTGTGTGTGTGTGTGTGTGTGTGTGTGTGTGTGTGCACACACACACACACACACACACACACACACACTGAGAAATAAAACCATTAAGCCACTACTTATCAAAAATAATTATCAAGTGCATCAAATGTAATACACTTAGTACATCACTGAGTATTATAAGTACATGCATACAAACACTGCCTCAAACATATCACATCAACTCCTACTGCAAACACTTTATATACTACAATAAAGTACACACTAC
>NC_056730.1:603942431-603964931 GCF_019279795.1 Protopterus annectens | reverse complement strand
GAGTCTCCAATGACTAGAATGATGGATTGTGTGGTGGCCTGCCTTATGGGCTTAGAGGTAGAAACTCCATGAGATGTAGCTCTATGTGTTGATGTGGGTGTTGTTTTGAAAAAGTGCGTTTGAGGCTGCTGAGGGTATTTCTTATGTGTACTTCATCTAGGTGGTCATTGTGGTTTAGGAAGGGTACATGTAAGTGCCTCAGTATATGTGGGTCTATATGTCTGCTTTGAATTGTGTGTGATGGGTGCAGCATGTGTACTACTGATAACCTTATTGACATTAGGAGTACTTTTATGTGAGAGCTTTGCCTCCAGTGATGTTGTGTAAATGCATCTCTCACATACCGTATCAATTTGTTTGAGAATTAACTGTTTGTCAGTAAACATGAAGGAATTTCTACATTGCTTCAGGATGCTCATATCCACCAAGCTGGTAACGGAGACAGTAGAAAAGTTCATATCCATGGCAACATACCCTTTTTATTGATTAGACTGCTGGGGTGAAAATATCGATCACTGTCAAAAGAGTATCCGGTTTTCAACTATTTGGACAGTGCTTGTCACTGCAAACTAGTTGTCCTGTGTGCAACCAGATATTGGACAAGTGATTAAAGTAAAGCTAATTGCATAATATGATGCATAGATATTAGTAGTACAGAGAACAACAGGATATGCTTGCAAAACTTTTTTTTTTCCTACCTTGAAATCTAACCATAAATCTTAAGCGATGGTCTTATTTTAATTATCATCAATTTAAGTATTGTTTGTAGGCATGAACAGTTGTTAAGAAAATGTGAGAGAAAGCAACAAACTATCTGACACATATACTGGGAGTATTAATCTTGCCAGGCTAATGCATTTTATTGTAGACATTTTATTTTTAGCTTAAGATTGAAGAATTGTCCATAATGGCTACTAAATGATGAAAATATGCTGTCTGAAAAAGTGTAGTATTTATCATACCATTCAACTTCCCAGATTTTTTGTAGAACGTTTAGAATTTTTCTTATATTTTTTGTCTGTTCCTTATAACATTTCTGATTTTGTAGCAAATCATTGAGGAATAAGGTCACTAAATAATGACAGACATTTCAGTTTCAAATAGCATGTCTTTCAGAAAATGTATGCTAATGTAAAACTTATTATTCTATCAACTTTCTGAGTTTATAAGAGCAGTATTTAAAATCTATCCTTGATTAGGGGCATTTACCCCTCACACACACATGATTTCTGGCTTTGTAAAGATTTCTTAATCTAAGCGGTTGAGAGGTATGGTAGTTATTTTTGAACAGAGTATTTGATCTTGATTTTACATTTCATAATGTGTGAAGAAATGCATGTATCTCAAATAGTAATAGCCCTTTTCTGAAAATGGAGATCGTGAACATGAGGCAGGTAACAAGGACTTGTGTCATCTGATATGCTTGCAGTATGTAATTTATTTTCTGAAACTTAATAAGGGAATAAAAAAAAGAAGTATGAAATAATCCTTTTGTCATTTTTCCAGTTTTATATATAGCAGATGCCAGATAATAGTTGTTTATTTCAAGCCATTACATTTATAATGCCAAGGCCATGCTTTTCTTTCTCGAACACAAGATGCTCCTATTTCAGATAAATGTATCTGAGTAATCCATGTTTTTTGCCGTGACTTGCACACAGGTCCAGTAAATTATTAAATCTTAAGTCATATGATTAATTTTTGCTCAGAGGCAGTCATAATGAAATAAACACCTGATTTCTGGTGATTAATAAATATTTTAAAGAAGGGCACTCCAGAAACAACCACAGGCAAACCATGGAACTGCGTTATTTTAGCAAGCTAAAGTGAATAGCTTATGACTGGTCCTAACTCGCTATGAAAATGAGGATAATTCCATTAAAATGATTTTATGTTTTGCATATTATGCATGTTTTAAATGACATATTCCCTGCCGTATTGCTTTCAGTCTTAGCTTTGACACTTCAAGTAATAGCCCATTTTGAAACAGTGGCCATACAGAAAACTTCCTGTTGAAATAATAATA
Organism: Protopterus annectens; assembly: GCF_019279795.1. NCBI lineage: Eukaryota > Metazoa > Chordata > Ceratodontiformes > Protopteridae > Protopterus > Protopterus annectens. The sequence goes on along the minus strand of NC_056730.1, from coordinate 603,962,905 downwards.
ATAATAATAATAACAATATCAGGTGCAATATTTGCTTATAAGACAGTATTATTCCATTATTTATAACCCCCAGATATACATTCCAAATTGCTATCTTTAATTTATGTCATGAAGGGTTCAATATTTCATACTTGATAGCAAAATGCAAGCATACACAAGGCAGGTCTAGATGCATGCATGCCTTGTGTTAATATGGCAATGACTACCAGGAGAAAGAAGAGCCATGTGACACTTTACTTCTCAATAGCCTTATAGTTAATATTACTTTATACATACATCCTTGCCCATGAGCTGAAGTTGAATGAAGAAACAATAGATGTTCTCTTCTATACTATTCTTGAGATACCATTTAATACACACTTAAACATTCAATCACGCAGCATTTAATATAACTCTGCATAACATTCTAGCACTACAGATATATAAATATTATAAACAGCAGTGGTAGAAATATGTCCATGATATCACAGCCTGTAGCAAAGTCATTCCATCTTTTTGCATCATAATTATTCTTCCATAAACAGACACTGTTCTGTCAGTATTGGTAAACAAAGTCATTGGTGCTGCTGTGGGTATGTAAGGTAATTTGTCACAATCAGATACTTCAATAACAGCAGTGACTGCAGAACACATTGTTACTGTCACAAAGTCATGATTAGAATAACAGTAAAATGTAGAAACAGTCTTTTTTTTCCTCTAATATCTGTGTCAGTTTTTTTAAATGTATTATTCTTTTGTTAAGTGGATAAGCCCACTGGAAACAGTGTCTCTCTTCAAGGGTTGTCTGGCTGTACAGTCTAGTTAAGTGACTTCCTCAGAATCACAAGGGAGACAAATGAAAGTATCAAACACTGTACCTCTGACCACAGGAAGCTTTAAAAGCTCAGAATAATCCTGTGTGCTAACCGCTAGAGTGAACTGCCCATTTTCAGCACTTTCACTGTTCTTGCAATATTTTAGGGTAAGAATAGTTGTTTTAGACAAATGCCTTTGAGTACAGGTAAACCTTTGTCCCTCTTTAATAAATAAAACCATAAATAAATAGTAAGCCATAACTAAAACTATAAATAAAATATATAAAAAAATAAAGCCAGACCCTAGATTTAGCGTTATTGGCCTAAATGTATCCATAAATACATAAAAGGTAAAAAGTAAAAAGTCATAGGCATTCAGAAGCGATGTAGCTGAAACACTGTTATATCTTTAAGGGATCATTTGTATAAGGTATTACACACTTTGAAGATTCTAGTCTGGCTTGTCTTTCCTTCTGTTTTTACTTTATGCAACATAAGATATATCTTGTCCTGTAGAATGACAGGTTAATGACATTATCGCTAATAATAAAATTCATTTGCTAAAGCTACAGCACAACATACTCATGTATCACAGATGAAACCTCCATGTATTCTGTATCTATCTGCTACATGATATACCTGGCACTGTAGATTAGGGAATGAGTTTTATGGTGAGTGGCAAAAAGACTTCATCCAAATAAGCTTGGCTAACCATTTGTCTGTGCTCCAATATACTAACTGATATAGTGATCTGCAAGTTGCTGTACATGGACATGGAGAGAGAATGAGCAGGATTCTTACATGAAAACCTACAATCATATTACTTATATTAATAATCTCTCTGTTATGAACTTGGACATTCCCAAACATATTTTAGCCTACATTTGCAAGGTTTTGTACATACTTGGCCCACAGATTTGGAACTTCCTTCCTGTCACTGTTAGGTGACTGATATCCCTTTCATCCTTCCCTCAGAAATAGACTTAGATCCTTAATATTCAGTATATTTACTTACAGATACCTAGGCAATATATATGTATATATCTATGTATATATATATATATATATATATATATATATATATATATATATATATATATATATATATATATATATGAGTATAACATGTACTCTTGCTGTTGTGCTTTGGGCTGTTGAAGAATATTTCTGCTCTGGAAAATACTTGCATTGCATGCCAAAGTATTCTATTGTTTTGTGTTTTTCTGTTTCTGTATTTCTGAAAGCATGTACTATACTGTTTAGCATTTGCTGACTATCTAGTTATTATTCAGTGTTCCAATTTTTCTTTAACATGCCATGACTAAACAAAAACTTTAACAGTCTATTTCAGCACTTGTAAAATAAATAAAAATAATAAAATACATATTTTTTTTTTTTTGCAGAAGGATAAAATCACAACATAAGACAACAAGCTAGACGATCAGGTAGAGATATGGTGGAAAATGATACAGGAAAAAACAAAAGATATGACAAAAGAGAATAAGAACAAGGGAGTAAGCTAAAAGGATAACCTAGGATGCACAATGTAACACACATCAGCACTGATGTACGAGATGGTAACTATATAAAGTGTGAAAGTTTAGCTTGATATAGGAGGTTAGAGAGACTTATTTAAGGCAGTAGACAGCCTGAATACATTAATCCTGAACTCCATATGACATGGTGGAAGGAGACAGAAATGCACTGAGACTAAAATACAAAATCTGTTGCATTCTCAAATGTCTCAAGTGTAGAAATGCATTTTAAGTGTGTTTCTAAACATTAGGTTATTAGTAAATAGTATAGCTGTCTTGCTAATTAAATGGCATGGAGGAATCCATGGTAAAATATAGACCCATATCAGATTAGAGAGGTCAGCAGAAGAGTTAATGTTTTAAGTTTATGAAGTTTGTATTACTATGTGGTTGAAAGACAGCAAAGTTTGTAACATATAAGAATAGACATATTTACACAAGACAGCTATCCTGCAGTCCTATATACCAATGATATTTACTTAACTAGCTGATGTGGTCTAAGGCCAGTGGTGCCCCTGCACTCTATAGTAATGGGTGCTAATCCTAACCCTAATGCTGCCCCTTCCCCCAAAACCTAACCCTACACCTTAACATCATTAAAACCTTCCCATAACACTGCGATTATTCAGAAAATTTGAAGCTAGTGTTATAGGAGGTTTTATTTTTAATACTAATCTCGCAATATTAATGTTTTAGGTTTTGTTTTGCTTCACTATTGTGTATAATCAGACTTATTTTGTCAGTGTTTTACAGTCAACATTAGGGCGGGTTGGTCATATACAATAGACCTATATATATATATATATATATATATATATATATATATATATATATATATATATATATACACACACACACACACACACACACACACACACACACACACACATATATTATATATATATGTATATACACACACACATATATATATATACATACACACACACACACACACACACACATATATATATATATATATATATATATATATATATATAAATAAATATATATATATATGTGTAGATATATCTAGCTATATATATATATATATATATATATATATATATATATATATATATATATATATATATATATATATATATATATACACACACACACACACACACACACATATATATATATATCTATATATATATATATATATATATATATATATATTTATATATATATATATATATATATATATATATACATATGTGTGTATGTATATAAATTTGGTCACCGAAGTACTGCATGTTGCTACAAGAAAACATAAAAACGTAATAAAGAAAAGTGGTTTTGCAAGTGCCAAGGATCAGTGCCATTCATTATTTGAATGCTATAGAAACAGAATTGCTACCTCTAGTCTGTAAAGCTGACTTCTAAAAAAAACATCATCTATGGGTGGCATGGCATTTGTGCCAATTTAAAATATATTTTTCTTTTTCTATTTTTGACCAGGTGAGTCCCACAAGACTACTGACCTCTTTTCTGGAAAGACCCAGGATGGCATTTATACTACTAGAGGAAATTTGACAAAGTTATCAGGGAACTTCCCCAACTCTTTTCAGTAGTGGCATATTTTTTTTTACGTCAATTTGAGCTACCACCTCAAGCAGATTGGACTTTGGTTCAACATCCCATCTGAAGGAAAACACACTCAGGAGTACACCCCCAATACTGTAAGCAATCCAATCACCTGTAGTAGGAATATTACCCACAGGCGGTCTTCCAAAACCAAAGGAAGGATTTCTTGGCACTGACATTTTAGAAAGAAGAATATGAAGAAACATGAAACACAGTACAAAATGGTCACCAAGTAAAAAAAAAAAAAAAAAAGCATATCAATTGACATAAGAAACTGGGAATACAAAAGGCCTGGAATAGCTGCAGATAAACAGACCAAGTGTAACAAATGTACCTGACCAAATTTCCTTTCTTTGCGCTTGTATCCAAGTAAGAAAAACTTTGTATCCAAATACAGGCGACCCCGTATTACTTTAAGTCATCTGACATAAAAAACTTTGCGAACAAATAAAAACTTTTCATTTAAATCACAAAACTTAATACTATGTGTGTGCTCCATGATACAAATGCGCTCTACAATACTTATGTTTATACCAATACATGCTTATTAGAATGCTAATGTAAGAAGCAACCCAAATATATTTAAATTTATGTGTTTAAAAGTCCTAATAAGCATGTAAAGATGCTTAGAGACGGATAGAAAAGGTCTTATTTTACTTGATTTTATTTGATGACATGTTGTATAACAACAAACAACTTATACATTGTAAATATACATTGTACCTAAGTTGCCTTGTACCTTTAAGGGGAGATGATGTCATAATTAGTATAAATAGAGGAAAAGGGGCAGAGTACAAGCTATTTGAAAAAGTTTTCAAACTTTTGGAAACGAAAAGCATTTTATTTGTGTTGTTTTAACTAACCAAAGTTACTGAAGTTGGTATCGCTTAATAAATACATTTTACTTCAAAGTAATATGGGGTCGCCTGTATTTGGATACAAAGTTTTTCTTACTTGGATACAAGCGCAAAGAAAGGAAATTTGGTCAGGTACATTTGTTACACTTGGTCCGTTTATCTGCAGCTATTCCAGGCCTTTGGTTTCAACAGTTATTGAAACTGGGAATACAGTCATTGTTAAGAAATGCATATTAATTAATAGCATGTCAAAAGTTGTAAATCAACTGACATCTAAGAATGCTTAAAGAATAATACATATTTCTGATTGCTGAGCCTACTTGTGAAAGGCCAGGAAGGAAATATAAAATAGGTAAGGGTATTGTTAGTGCCAATCATAAAACATGAAATAGAGATAGCAGGAATCAGGTATATTCATCATTCTGTGTGATTGATATGAACAGAACGTGACACTTCATTGCAGATTTCACCAGAATACCTTCTTTGTCTTTTAATATATTTCCTGAGATGATCGTCTTAGAGAGAAAAAGTCATCTAGCCAACTGCTACTAAGCTAAGTCATGGGCTGAAGCTCCCTAACCCAAAACACATTTTATGAAATTCACTGTGAAGGGAGACATCCTGTTATTCAATGTTAGAGGCAATGCCAGAACTGATTACATAAATGTTTACGGTGTTTACGGCACAACTCTCCACATGGATCAGTGTTTGCGGCACAACTCCTTACATGAAAGGTTGCGATCTTTGATACACCATGGAAAAAACACATTTTTAATTGCTTAAAATATATTTTAGTCCTTTTCTTTCACAGTCTAAGGTGAATTTGGTTAAATGTTATTCAGTCATTATAGTTTGTCTCCTGGGATGTGGCTATGACTGAGTCACCTGATACTTGAGTTGCATTGCATGGCATTATTGACTGCATGCCAAGTTGGGTATGTTATGTATATCTTCAAGTGTTACCTGAAGCCAGTGGCAGTTGAATTTAATGTAAGGTCATGCCTTTTACCCTTCTAGCTTAATTAGAGTTTGAATGTGTCATCTTTTGGAAAGAGATCATGCAGTGATAAAAAATATCAGCCCTGTTATGGCCATCCTTCTGCTGAAGAACTCAAACACTGATAAAGCTGCTATAGTACCATCCTTATCACCAGCAGGAGACAATCACATGCAATGAACCAGATCATGGGATTTTCACTTGCTCAGGTAGAAAATTGTAGATATGTGAAAAGTGTGACTTCATACACATAATTACTTGAATACTAGCAGGATGTTTGATCAGACAATGGGGAAAAACAATGTAAAGTTTAAAAAAAAGTTAGGGTTATCACTTAAACCAAGGCTAGGAGTAATGATGTTAGCTGTATCACCAATTAGCTTTCAGAAAGTGATGAGTTTAGTTTGGAATACAGTTTTGTGAAACATCAAAGGTGTGCAGAATTCCTCTACAGAACACTGATGATAAGCTAACGGAATTTTAATTCCCTAATTTAATTTCTTTCACCGAACTCAGCAAATTGCAAATGAACCCACAAAACTTAGAGGTAGCAACACTTCAAAGGAGGTTATATCATTTTAAACAACTATGACATTATCACAATACTTTATCCTCCTTATCATGCACTTAGCAAGGATTCAGACATTCATAATTTTGATGTGCCTCACATTGTAAACCGGTACTCAGTTTGTTGTCAATGTATTGGATGATTTGTATGATCTATACAAGGAGTTTGTACAAGGGCATCTACAATGATAAAGGTTCCACATCATAATGCTATATAGGTATATCTATCTATCTATATATATATATATATATATATATATATATATATATGTGTGTGTGTGTGTATATATATATATATATATATATATATATATATATATATATATATATCTACATACATACATACATACAATGTACTTTTAGAGGGTGAGGGAAAGTTTTTTTACATAAGAAAACCCGATATTCAATTCTTTCATATCTCACATAGCTTATCAGAGTGCAATCTTTTTTTGCTGTTTTTTCTTTAATAGTCATATTTTTGGTGAGAACTCACATCACTAAAATGACACTTGTTGCATACATTTTCATATGTTGTGCAAAAGAAAAAGTGAAATGAAAAGTCAGCATTTTGCAGATGTGGGGAGGAGTGTACTAACTATAAATTGCAACAACCTGTGTGTTAGTATTTAAGTAGGTGCTACAGTCATTGTTTAAAGTGTTTGCTCTCAGTGAGGAAGCTGATGCACTTTTGTTTTGGACATGTATCTTCCTTACAACCAAACACAAACCGGTTGAATGTCTATCAGATAACATGAGATATAGCTGTATCATTTATGTATTTTTTATTCAGTAATCTTCCTGCTGTTACCTTGGTGTGCTTTGTTCTCTCATATAACTACCATTACTGGGCAGATCTTTGTCAACATCAAACTCTCTACAATGGGTCTCATAAAAGGAATTTACAGTCTTATTTAGATAAGCTACCATTACATGTAATTCCTTATGAGGAGTCATTTCTGGCCACACTGTGGGTGCTGTGAAGAGTACTTTTGGCTAACATCAAAGACTGAAGCAATACTAATTTCAAGAGCTTTCATCATACCCTGACTTAGGAAAAGGGTACATTCCCATTATGGTAGAAGAAACCAAAATGACTTGGAGAAATTCAACCAGTGAAAAACTATCACAAATGATTAATATGAAATGCAAATGTTTCCTTCATTTGCACAACATGAGTATATTTACCTCAGCACACTACAACCAGTAATACTAAAGATCTGCTCTGCATTTACAGGCTGATATTTCTTTTAGTCACATTAGCGGACTGGAGTTCCGCTGTGGCGACCCCTAACTGGGAAAAGCCGAAAGACACACAGCAATTTCTTTTAGTCTGTGAAGGTAGAAAAAAGAGATTTATTGATAGACAAAATAGCACAGAGGCAGCTGTTTTAAATTTCAGTCAAGAAACAAGTGTAATAAAAACCTTAAACAACAGCAGCACCTGTAACACATTTCTGCTGTTAGGGAAAATTTGATAATCAGGAGTTCAGGTTTAACTAACTTGTTCTACTTTTTAATGTAATGAAATGCATTTCAAAGTTCTGATAAATATTTCATTGTATAATAGATACTATCATGGGTGATCCTGATAGGAATTTTTCTTTGATTATATTAAGCTTACCAAGAAAGCAATTGCAGTAACATTAGCAAGTTGCACACCAATTCCTGCAGTCACTTGTTGGATAAATAATTAAAACAGTGGAACAGTTTAGAATATATATCACTCATTTACTTCAGGGTGCTACCTTTGCCTTCTTCCATTTCCTGACAAGCCACATCCCCTGCGTAACAAAAGCACACCCCACTGCCCTCTAAGTAAGTCACATCCATTTTTTTTTTCATTGTCATATACAGTGATTGTATGAGCAGCCTCAGATTTTATGGAGCTCTAGGTAAAAGGCCCCAGCATGCACTCCACCCCACTGTCTATTGTCACCCTGGCACAAACCCTCATGTTCCCTGGCTTCCTCCAATGTTTGCTTTCTCATACGAACCAGAGTACTTTTGTATTATTTTCTCACACTTGGTCTTACTTGTCTTATATCCTTTCAACCCATCCTAACAGGCCAATGTTGCACTGTAATAACTGTGTAGGAAAATGTTTAATTAAGCTGTGTTACTGGCAGCCACTCTGTCTTCAGAAGTTATGAGGTTCAAAATGCACTAAAGTGCATTTTAAAGCTTTTTTCCATAACTTTTGGACCAGTGATGGCCTGAACAAAAAAGGTATGACTAAGGAAAGAAGCTTTTTTTTTTCTTTCAAGGAAGAAATATGTTATGTCCAAGGCTAAATGTTCAAGGCTGACAACACAGTGAGTACCAATGAACTGAGCAATAGTTACCACAGACTGAGAAAAAATGCTTGTGAGGTCATACAACTTGTATCTGGGATGACTGCCTTTTTCTCTCCCCCATTTCCATAAAAAGTTACTTTCTGTATACTCCTCTGGAATTAAAATTGGATGGCAGTGAAAGGAGAAATGACTATAGTCACATATTTCAAGTTGCTGCTGTCATATATCAATACAGTATGTGCACCCCTCAGAAGACAAAGTAGGATAAAACTGAAAGGACAAATAGAGTACAATAACATATTTCAACCTGTTGTCAAATGTATATATATATATATATATATATATATATATATATATATATATATATATATATACATCATGTCTTCTTTCCCTACCCCACCCCCCAGAAAATAACCACTTGTATACACCTCTTATTTCATTTGTAAAGAAAAAAGAAAGTGGAAAAAAATAACTCTCACAGTAATTAATTCTAAATTATTGCTCTTATTGTATACATTGGCCTAGAAAACTATAACGATCTTCTGTGAACACCTCTGAGGTGTGATTTTGCGGAAACTTAAATAAATAGCTGCATTATCCCCAGTAAACATACAAGCTATAGTGAGCTGTTGTGCACACCTCTGAAGCTTTACTATGAGAAAAATTAAAGAAATAATGATCAATGTATCTACAGCCCCTACCATACCTCTCAACTGTTCAGATTTTCACAGAATGTCTAGATTTTTGGCCAATATTTCTGGTCTGTTATTCTTAAAATATGTGGCTTTCTGCCAAATCACTGAGGATTGAAGTTACTAAATAATGACATACATTTGAGTTGTTGACTTCATATCCTTTAGAAAATGCATGGTAATGCAAAATCTGTTATTTTACCAATGGTCTAAGTTTATGACAGCACTATTTAAAGTCTCCATATTTTGCATGTTTGACATCAGACGTTGATAGGTATGGCTCCTACATAAAGTATAGTTAACTTTATACCCACCACTGAGTGGGGTAAGTTTTAGACTTGGTGGGACCCACCTGTTAATGGGGTCAGTTTTAGACTAGGCTGGACTCATAGCAGAAGACCATAATTAACTTATCAGATAGAAAATTCAAGTGAAACAGTAAAGATTTTAGGAGCCATACTTCAGAAATTTGTAAGCTCTCAGAGTGACTCAAAATACATTTCTAGAACTCACCATAACTGAATTTCTTGATAGACACCCTGATTTCAGGATTCCCTGAGAGAGACCCTGATTTCCTGACTGTCAGGAAAATTCCTGAAGGGTGGCAACCCTAGACTCTCTGGTCAAGAAAAAAAATGTAATATATACAAATAAACATACATAGATATTTGGATAAGACATTTATGTGCAGCAGGATATTGTATGTTGCAACCAGAAGTCAAACTTGAGTATCTACCTATGTGGATTTACTGTCCTTTAATAATGGAAATCATGAAAAGTGTAAGCAGAGCTGATTACTGGAGCCACACTGCAATATAAATAAATTGGAAGATCAGTAAATACATATGAACTAAATAAATGCATGCAACCAACTATTCATACAGTCATACAAACATATAAATATAGTTTAGTTTACTTTTAGCCATTTTCCTCTTAAAGATATCAGTACAAACTTTGAATATCTTTGCTCAGTGCCTAGCTGTGTAACAGTTCATGATACACTGCACCTTACCTAGGATATTAGCATGCTGAAAACCTAACAACTGGTCAACCATAGTGACAACTATCATGATCAAACAAAACAGATTTGTTAATAACCAGTTACAATAGACCTGCCTCTGCCATTTCCCCAATACTGTATGACCATGGAGTTAGTATATATCATTTAAGGGGTGTAGGAGTTTCCTAGGGGCTTGTCTTATGCAAAAAAAAAAAAACACATTTATTTGGTTCACTGAAAGTGGTTTTCAGTGGAGCCGTTTTACTTTACTGGGATTTGCTATTATCTCCACTGAACAGTCAACAACACCAGAATATCTGAATGTCCAGTGAGGCAGAAGGTTAATCGGAAATGAAACATAGCTATTAATGGTGAGTGACTGAAGAATAGGGTCTAGTTGGTGATTGTGGTTCGCCCGATCATCTTGAACTTAATACAAATGACTTGCAAATTAGTATGTGCTAATTTCATTACTTGTTCCCTTGCAATTCAAAGTTAGATTTTAATAAGATTTTGTATAATGCTGAGTTACAAGGAAGACGACTCTGTAGTCAGCACTGTATGCCAAGATTTCTAATATACTATGAGGTTTTATTTAAATAGTTCACTGGACATAACAGCAGTCAGCTAATGTAGCTGTCCTCTGCTGCTGCAGTGGTTTTGACATTTTTATTTGATATAAAGTAGAACAAGTTACTTAGGGTTGCTCCCTGTTCCTCTTTATGCAAGAGAGTCCCTACTTGGGAAATTAAATGGCAAATGTCACAAAATTGTAGGACAAATTATGTCCTAAGTTTCTTTTAATGGTTGCATAAAGCAATTATTCAATATCTAAAACAACTTAATATTAGATGAAACAAGAGAACAAATTGAAATTCTACATTTGCAAGCTTTTATATTGCAAAAATGTGAAGTTCTGTTCTTTGCACTAGTTATGGTATAGCTTATACTACAAAATCTCACATTTTCATATGAAGTGTCCTATACTGAGCGTTGGAGAAAGTGCCAACTCTAAATTTGCTCAGCTGTTTAACATGCAGCTCAACCAGTCCTTACTCTGGCAAGTTCTGATCTTTATTAGATGTTGCTGGGTATAATGATTCATTTAGTGATGGGAAGCTTCATTAATGTACCCTGTGGACTAGCAGAACACAATAAACTGCCAATTAATTATTCATATGGGCTCTGCTAAGAACTCCCACTCTGAATCAATCTGAGGTCTTTTGGTACTTTACTGATTCTAACCTTGAATCTCTTTAGCTGTTCTAGTCTGCCTAATTTATTACCTGTGGATAAACTGCTTGACATATACACATAGTCTGATACTTTAGGATGAAATACTGGGTCAGTGGTACACCAATTTAAATGGTAACTATTAAGCAAAAGTTTAAAAATCTAATCCCACCCTCCTCATCTTCTCCCCATCATCTGCCATATACAAAACAGCCCACACCTCTGCCCACTCAACTCAATTATTCTTACACAGCTCATACTCTAAATAACCACTATGCTTACTAAATCTACTTCCTTCATAACTCAAATACTTCTTCTCCTCACCTTATCCTATCTAAATTATCACACGAGTCGTCTCAGTACCAATCACTCTCCACCTTTTCATACAACCACTTCACTCCACTTACAGCACATACACTACTCAGCCCTTATATCCCCCATCTCTACTTCTTCAATTATTGTCTCTTTTTCCCCTACAGACTTATCCCTACCTACAAATACTCTTTTCCCATCCCAATTAGCCCTACTCCCATAAAACACATGACCCCCCAAACTAGACACTAAGCAATCTAAATACCTCTTTTTCCATATTCGCCAAGTTATTACCATCTTCCTCTCTGGCAACATACACCCTAACCTCAGTCCCTCTCCTCCTCACAACTCAAATCCCCCTCCCCTTACCCCCCTCAACAGGAAAATCCCTTCTTTTCACAACAATGAATGCTCAAAGTATATGTAACAAAATCCCCAACCTCCATGTCTGGCTTCTCCATAATCAAACCACCAACGACCAGCAAAAACGATAGTGAACACAATGTAATAAAGATTACTTTATTATTGCTCCAAAAACCATAATCCAGACCGGTTTCGGCTATTCAGTCTTTGTCAATGGATACAAAAAGATTTTTTGATGTGAAATGAAACAGCCTACATTTATACTGATCTCTAATTACCTTGAAGCAGTGGTATAGCACAACCTAGTGGATGGAGTATCAAAATACATATTTCATCTTAGTTGCAAAGCATTCGCCCAGTGACATTTTTAGTGCCTAAAATAAAAATATTATATCATATTTTCAAGGATATAAAACAGATTTTTGAAAAATCATTTGTGCATACAGATTCCATGGTGATAAGCCAGGGGCATATTCCATGTATTTATAAATAAGCATACATTGGTATTCAAAAATAAAGAATTGTAAATCTGACTACAACTGGTATATATTATGTATGATAACCATAAGTCAATAAAATAAAATAAAATAAAAAGTAATGATCATATACCATTTTAATAAATAAAGTTAGAAAAATAAACCGTCATTGTCGGCTATTAATATTGGTTACAATGATTTCAAATAGTCTCCTTGTGAATGGTGCCTAAATTATCATTGTTATAATACCTTGCCATATATTTCTAACCATCCTGACAGATACAAATACAAAACAATGTATATATATGTATCCTACTTTTGTTGATATATAAAAGGATGCATACCATACTTGGACAAATGTTGATGTTAATTGTGGTAAACCTGACCACCATTATATTATTCACACTAATTTTTAATCTATGTGTATATATGCTGTTGCCATGATCTTGAAACCACCCACTATTATATGAAACTCACAGATGGTCATTCAGACCTAGTGGAAATAAACATCCAAGGTTGGTGATCCAATATTGTTCCTTATTGTTTAAAATAGTGTGCCAACCTTGTTGGTTGTTCCTGTCTCCCTGAATTTTGTCAATGATCATGAACATAAACTGAGCATTAGGATGTTGTATCATATGTCTGTACAAAGCATTTGTTTCTTTTTTGTTTTTAATGTCACTACGGTGTTCTGTCATCCTTATTCTAAGAGATCTTGTTGTTTGACCAACGTAGAAGGCTTTACATTGGCAGTTAGCTAAGTAAATGATCCATGTACTACTGCAATTTCCGAACACCCTCATTTTAAATACATGATTAGTGTTGGCACTGGTAAATTCTTTAAGTGTACTAACCCATAGGCAGGAGCAGCAATGGCCACATGGAAAAGTACCAATTAGTTTGTCTCTACTAATGGTGGTCTGGTGATATACCTTTCCTCCCCCTTCTCTATGTTTGTAATGTGAAAAAAGCCCTCCCAGATTCTTGCCTCGTCTGTATGACATCTGACACTGAGGGCCTAATAATGTCCTCAAACTATCATTAGCCAAAAGAATGTTCCAGTTTGAATTCAATACATCCCTGACAATTTGTTGGTTCCTGCCATATGTAGTCACAAATCTCAAGATAGAGTCTCGATTAGCATGCCCTGATTTTTTGTATTGTAGCAAAGTCCTTCTATCTATGGTGTTGCTCCATGAACTAGCTTGATATATGTCCATGTCTCTATATCCTCTGTCTTGAAATCTATGGTATAGATCTTGTCTGGCATGTTCAAATTCCTCCTGAGATGAACAAATGCGTCTGATACGCATAAACTGAGATTTGGGGATGTTGCGGATGGTGTGGTTTGGGTGCACACTAGATGCATGTAACAAAGTATTGTATTGTGGGTATTTTCTAAATGTTTTGGTGCTTAGAGTGTCATCTTTGTTATGGTAAACAGTAACATCCAAAAAATCAATAGTACTAATGTTACTTGTAACCGTAAACTCAATACCCCAAATGTTACCATTCAGGTAATCCATAAATTCCTGTAAATATATTTCATCCGTCTTCCACATCATCCAGCAATCATCCAAATACCGTCGCCAGATATCGATTTCCACCATGTAAATGTTATGTGATGTATCATATATCATACATTCTTCAAAATAGGCCATGAACAAATCCGCATAAATGGGTGCAAAGGAAGCTCCCATTGCTGTTCCTTGTAACTGCCAAAAGCATCCTCCATGGAAGTAAAAAACATTTTTGTTTAATACATGTTCTGCAATGCAGACAAGTAAGGTATTAAAACCCGGAGGATACAGGTTTGTTCTCTCAAGCCAATATTGCAGGGATTGTAATCCCGCCCAGTGTGGAATGCTCGTGTATAAAGATTTAACATCCAACGTGCACATTAGCCAGTCTGGTTCTAACTGTGTATCCTCCAAAATTTGTAAAAAGTGAGTTGTGTCCTGTAGTCGGGCCCTGACCAATGTCAGTAGGGATTTGAGATACTGTGTTAAAAATGCTGATAATGGTTCAGTCAAGGACCCAATCCCTGACACAATGGGTCTACCTGGAGGTTTTGAAATAGACTTGTGAATCTTTGGAAGAAGATACAGGATTTGTTTCTGTGGGTCCTTTACAGTGAGATGTTTAACTGTATTTTTTGTTATCATACCCTCATCCTCTGCTAGTTTAAGAAAAGAGTCTATTTCTTTTTTGAAGACCCCGGTCGGGTTGATGTACATTTGCATATAACACCTAGTATCTGCTAACTGTCTTTTCCCCCTCATTGAGATATTCCCAATGTTCATTACCACCACAGCACCTCCCTTGTCTGCAGGCAGAATGGCAATATCGCAGTTATGCCTTAATTCCTCCAAGGCTACCTTTTCCATGGGTGACATGTTCTGGCCCAGAATGTATGATTCTTTATGATGGAATTGTAAATCCCTAAGTACAGATTGTTGGAAAATAGAGACATGTTTGTTCATGGGTGGTTGAAAGTCTGATTTCAAGAACTTGAAATCAAGTGATCTTTGAGAGGTATTGTCTGAAAAAAATAATTTCAAGTTCAGGTTACGACAAAAAGACAAAACATCCTTAACAATGCTATGTTCATCAATGAAAAAACTGGGAATAAAACCAAGTCCTTTATTAAGTAATGTAGTTTGTACATCTGTCAGTTGTACATTAGAAAGGTTCAAAACATTATGAAACCCAGATTCTGTCAATTCAACATCGTTTGTATCAGTCCTTCCATGGAATTGGATCTTATTCCTATATTTGTGCTTGCGACCCCCTCATCGCTTGTTTGTATGTCTAAAGGGTACTGGGCATTAGTTTTTTTATTTCTGGGTGATTCCCAATAGTTACTACAGTCATTGTCTGTGCATGATGAGTCTTCCCCTGAAGTACTAACTAAAGCTTTGTCAGAGGATTTCAGGATAGACCTTGGCCTTTTCTTAGGTTTATTTCCTGGTGTCCTCTGACCAAAATAATTAAATCTCACAGTTTTAGATGTGTCAAAAGGACGACCCCTTTGGTAATCAGTGCAGTCCCTGTTGAACTTACGTATTTTCCTATCTATAGTTAGTTGGTCAAAATTAGCCAAATCTTTAGATAATTTGCTAACAAAAGTGGCATATGTTGGTTGTGATTCATATTTCTTGCACTCTTCACATGAAGCTTTTACTTCCATTAAACAAATGTCCACCATTCTCTCATAATAAGCAGCAAGGATCTTAACAAACATCATTGATGATTGTTGAAGAGCTTGGTTCCATTCTTTGGTCAGCCTGTCCTCCTACCTGCTGACCAAAGGCTGTAACTTAACTCTTAATCCTCTTGGTGTGATATCCTTGTTAATATATGCCTTAAACAGTCTGAGATGCCATATATTGGCCCTTAAATTTTTAAGATCATTGTTAAATTTGTTGAAGGCCACTTCACAGCCATTGCTAATATTCATGTTTGAGCCACTCGGATTACTGCTTGACATGTTATTCATACCAAACATTCCAATGTCATGCCGATCAGCACATAATCCTGTTAGTAATTGCTCCAAATCCATTTTAAAAAAAAGTCTATATGTATTTTGACCAACTAAAAACAAACTCTGTTTCAAACAATATATCCAAATTAGTAATAGTTTAATCGGGACTGCACTGAGAACCTGGGTGTCAATAATGTAAAAAGTATATGAATATTGTCCAAAATACACACTATAATATATTTGGTCAAAGGACACAACCTTAGAATAAACCGTACTCGTGTATAATAAACATCAACACTTTTCTATATATATGTGTCCATCAGTATGTCTCCATTGTTCATGGCACATATACGTTGGTCAAACATCAAGATCTCTTAGAATAAGGATGACAGAAGATCGTAGTGACATTAAGAACAAAAATAAAACAAATGCTTTGTACAGACATAAGATACAACATCCCAATGCTCAGTTTATGTTCATGATCATTGACAAAATTCAGGGAGACAGGAACAACCAACAAGGTTGGCACACCATTTTAAACAATAAGGAACAATATTGGATCACCAACCTTGGATGTTTATTTCCACCAGGTCTGAATGACCATCTGTGAGTTTCATATAATAGTGGGTGGTTTCAAGATTATGGCAACATCATATATACACATAGATTAAAAATTAGTGTGAATAATATAATGGTGGTCAGGTTTACTACAATTAACATTAACATTTGTCCAGGTATGGTATGCATCCTTTTATATATCCACAAAAGTAGGATACATATATATACATTGTTTTGTATTTGTATCTGTCAGGATGGTTAGAAATATATGGCAAGGTATTATAACAATGATAATTTAGGCACCACTCACAAGGAGACTATTTGATATCATTATAACCAATATTAATAGCCGACAATGATGGTTTATTTTTCTAACTTTATTTATTAAAATGGTATATGATCATTACTTTTTATTTTATTTTATTGACATATGGTTATCATACATAATATATACCAATTGTAGTCAGATTTACAATTCTTTATTTTTGAATACCAATGTATGCTTATTTATAAATACATGGAATATGCCCCTGGCTTATCACCATGGAATCTGTATGCACAAATGATTTTTCAAAAATCTGTTTTATATCCTTGAAAATATGATATAATATTTTTATTTTAGGCACTAAAAATGTCACTGGGCGAATGCTTTGCAACTAAGATGAAATATGTATTTTGATACTCCATCCACTAGGTTGTGCTATACCACTGCTTCAAGGTAATTAGAGATCAGTATAAATGTAGGCTGTTTCATTTCACATCAAAAAATCTTTTTGTATCCATTGACAAAGGCTGAATAGCCGAAACCGGTCTGGATTATGGTTTTGGAGCAATAATAAAGTAATCTTTATTACATTGTGTTCACTATCGTTTTTGCTGATCGTTGGTGGTTTTACGTTATTGGTTTGACCTTGCACGCCATCCTTGCGGAGCACTTTGTTTGCTATTCTCCATAATCATCCAGATATCCTGTCCATCTCAGAAATCTGGCTAAAATCACACATAAAAGACTCTGAAATAATATCCCTTTAGAAAATACAGAACTAAGAAAAATAATGGAGGAGTCGCTCTCCTCTACTCATCCTCCCTCTTGGTTATTCCTTACACCAAACCTATTCCACAATTCGCCAATGCCGAATTACTTCTGGTCCTTCTTCAGATAAATAGACACAAACATATATGTATAGCCACTCTCTACATCCCTCCTGGAGACAGTGTCCCTATACTCGAGGATATCCTCTCCTGGTTCTCCACCAGCATTAGTAATGAGACAATAATCCAGGGGGACATGAATATTAACTGGTCCACCATTAAATCTCCTAAAAACTCCTTAAACTTAAACCTTTACAACTTCTGTATAAAGCACACAAAACACTCTCTGAACCAAAAAACACCAAAGAATGCAGAACAATAAGAAAACCTCTTTACTGGTGCATCCGGTACCATGGCTTACACCTTCAAGGAATAATTAATACACCATATAGCACTTATTTTATACATTCCTTAATTACATGATAAATCAATTAATTAAATAATCAACTTTTCTCAGCTAATCAACTCCATAACTAGACCTTTTAGGGACTTCTCCTACGGTAGCACTCTTGACTGGATTCTGGTCTCTCACCCCCACTATATCTCTCATAATTTTACCCTCCCTGACTCTCTCAGTGATCACTTTTCCACTTTTGTTCATTACCTTCCCTCCTCCTTACAGTTATCACATACCTATATCGCCACATGTTCACTAAAGAACTTTAACTCAATCACCTTCTCTAACTCACTAAAACATATAAATTGGAGACCCCTAAAAACCCTCCCCTTGGAAACTGCTGTTACCTACTTCAATACAACATTCTTAAACCTTGTAGACACCTTCGCCCCTACCATAACAAATAGAATTAAAAGCAACACAGTCCCCAGGTTAACTAAAGATACTTTAGCTGTCGTGCATCTCTGAGACAAAGCCTGGAAATGCTACCAGAAAAAATAAAACTCCTATACTCCTTAATGAATACAGACTATTTCACAACAAAGTAAAAAAAACTTATTACATCAGATTGCAAATCTTATTTCTCCATACTCCACAATAACCACAAGACAACCTCTAAAACTTTCTGGAATGGAATTGCCTCCCTCCTTAACCTGGCAGAAAAAAAACCCCTGCCCTGATCCAAATTCCTCTGACCTCGACCTAGCCACCCAATTTAACTCTTTCTTCATTGACTCCTTAACCAAACTAACATCATCCTTCAGTAATAATGCTACATCCTCATCTCTACCTTTTCCCATCTCTTCCTCCTCATCCACTTCCACCTCCCAATCTCCTCCTTCTCCATCAGACCCTCCCTATATCTTCTTTAAAAAAACTCCTACTGAATTTGAAACCATGTTCCATTGCCCCTGATAACACTCCTTCCTACTTTCTAAAAATAGCTACCAAAAGCATTACATTCTCCATCAGCATTCTAAAAAATCGATAAATGTAAGAAGGCTTTGTACCTCAGCTATGGAAAAAGGCCTTTATTATTTCCCTTCACAAGGGTGGCAACAATAACATACCTAATTTTCAACCTATCACCACCTTATCCCCATCTCTAAATTCCTCGAAAAATGCATCCACCTATGACTTTTAACTTACCTCATAGATAATAACCTGCTAACCTTCACACAACATGGATTCAGACCTGGCCACAGCACTACCACCACTCTCCTCTTCTTCCTCAAAACAGTTAACAAAGCCTGTGACTTCAGCTGTACAGTGTCTACCCTCCTCCTAGACCTATCCAAAGCCTTCAATACCATCTCTCACAACCTTCTCCTAACTAAACTCTTTAATTTAAATCTATCCTTCTCCTCTATCAACTGGTTTACCAGGTACCTCTCTAATCATCAACAAGCAGTCAAATGAAAAAAAAAACACCTCCTCATTGGTTAATACTCCCACAGGTGTACCCCAGGGCTTCAAATTAGGCCCTCTACTGTTCAATGTTTTCATAAATAACTTTCACCATAACACCCCTAATGCAAAAGTCATCCAATATGCAGACAATTCAACAATTATCTCTTCTGCCACCTCTACCTCCACTCTCACAAAATTAACCCAAGATGCCTTCTCTTCCACTGAACAATGGATGTTAGATAATCACCTAGCACTCAATACATCAAAAACTAAACGTATGATATTTACCTCTTCTAAAACCACCACCATAGATAAAGACTCATTCTCCATCACTAGTCATAACAATACACTTCTCAAAATAGTATCAGATGCAAAATTACTAGGAGTCTTCATTGATCATCAGCTGAAGTTTGACATCCACCTACAAACAAATATCAAAAAAAAAAAAAAAAAAAGAAACGTGGTATGCTCTATCGCCACAATCGCTAACTTACTCCCTCAACCAAGCTTGTTCTCTCTACCACATACCTTATCCCATCTCTCCTATATGGTGCCCCACTTCTTACTAACTTACAGTCTTCTCTCAAGACAAAACTCTTCCTGTTACAACAAAATTTCCAAGTTTGCCACAGGCCACAAATTCTCCACCCATCACTGTACTGCCCTTCACAAACTAAACTGGTTAGAGTTGCCCAACTATCTTACCTACATTCAACTCACCCATGCTTACAAACTCATCTTTGATCCTTCCTTCTGCCCCTCTCTTGCCTCCGCTTTCAAAATGTACCTCTCTGATAGACGTCTAAGATCCAATAACCAGAATCTG
>NC_056730.1:603932431-603937431 GCF_019279795.1 Protopterus annectens | reverse complement strand
AGTATTGAAACAAGAAAGTAATTTAATTTATTGGCATCAATTCTTAAACTGGTACTGATATCTATATCTATCTACACACACACACACACACACACACATATATATATATATATATATATATATATATATATATATATATATATATATATATATAATATATATTATATATACTGTTAAAAACTTAAGGTCCAAATACAATTAGAATTCTGAGAACTGGTTAATTTTACAAATATTTAGAGACGTTTTGAACACAGAGGTAAATAAGATATTTAACCTTGATAAGAAATAGTTCCTCAAATTATTGGAGTTCTTAATAAATATCAATAATAATGCAATGAAAAATAAATCATATTTGTCACACATTTATAAAATTATTAAGTTAGATTTCACATATTTTGATAATTCCTATTGGAACTATTTCTTAAAAATTAATAATGAAGACTTCTCTGAAGAATGCAAGAAATTTCTATTAAAATCTACAGATAAAACTATATCTTCATTATACTGGAAATTTTCACTTGGAAATTTTTACATAGAGCTTTTGTCTCTCCTAACAAAATTACATTTATCTATAAATCAAATAGAATTAAATGCTGGGGATGTGATTCTGAAAGAATAGTTGATTGGAAGCATTTGGTATATGAATATGAATTAATCTCCCCTTTTTGGGAAGAAGTTAATGACTTTATTCATGCTCTATGGTCAGATAGATGTAATATTTCTAAATATTTAGTTTAATGTAATGTTCCAATTCTTGAGATAATGCCAAAAACCCAAGCGCCTCTTCTTTGGTCTATTCTTGCTATACCTATAAAAGTAATTACTAAAAATTGGAAAAGTAAAGTCACCCCTTCTAGTGTTGAATTTATTAATATTGCAAAAATTGTTTGCAGTAGTGAATTGCATACTATAAAGATGAAAACTTCTGATATTACACATTCATATAAATCTTGGCTTAAACTTAAAGATTTATTTGAAAAATATTAATTGTTGTTGATGTATTACTTTGATGTACTGATCAGTTGTGGACCTATGTAAATAGTTATTTGTGTGCTTTACAATTGATTTGTTTGTTTATTGTTTTAAAGCCAAAAAGAAAAAAAAGGAAGAAACAGCAAGGAGGTCCAAAAAGAATACAGGGACCCCCTAAAACCAATGACAGTCCAACAAGTCAGAATGACTATTTAAGGGACCTTGTTCCTATATCCTGGTAGTCCCTTTTCCCTTTCAGAAAGTCTGAATTTCCACTTTTCTCTTTGGCAACAGATAGTTTCAGACAAATGGGTTCTGACGATTATTCGTCAAGTTTTAGATGGCAGTGGCTGAAAATGTCCTCCTTTCCCAGGAATATTTCCTCATCTACCTGATCAGACTCCTCTATTACCCCCTGCCCCTCATCACTCATTGCCTCAGGGAGTGACAGAACAAGTCCCTCATACCCAGGTTGGGAAATGTTTTTATTCAAGGATATTTTGGGTGCCAAAGAAAGGAAGAAAATGCTTGGAGACCAGTTCTGGATCTTTCTTTCCTAAATCAATTTAGTACCCAAGTTCAAAATGCTAATACTTCATAACCTATTAACCCGTCCTTCTCATTTAAGTTTCCTGGTAACACTAGATATAAAAGATGCTTATTATCACACCCGGCTTTCTTAATGCTGTGTGTATCTGGATCACATTATCAGTTCTCTGCCTTACCCTTTGAACTATTCACTGCACTAAGAATGTTCATAAAATGTCTAGTTCCACTTATAGTTAATTTTGAGCTGCAGGGTATCCACATTTTTCCATATTTAGATGACTTGCTTATCTTTTCAGAGTCATTTTCAAGGAGGCAAAAAATCTGTAACTTGTGTGAGAAATCTCTTGTGCAAGGTGAGATTCCCAGAGAAAATGTAAAAGTCTGTTTTGACTTCTTCACACAGGAATATGTTCCTAGTGTGTCTGCCAGACATCTCAGTTCAAACAGCTTTTCTTCCTTGCAAAAATAGATTAAACAGATCTATACCTAGATGCACAGACTGGATCTACCTACTCACTCACTCTGTTACCTATATATTTTATAGTTGCGCTACCCAGCAACCATCACTTTTCAGATTTCTGCTTGCTAACCTGTATTTTCCAGTTTCACCTTTTTAGGGTCCTCTGCTCTCACTTTGGTTCTTTCCTCCCACTGTTATTAAAGCTAAAGTGTACATCTTTGAAAGCAACTTTTGAGGAAAAGAAAATCAGTATTGACCTCCAAACTGCTAGGAAGGAGCACCCGTAATATTTCCTCACCGCTAGATGAAATTACATTGAAAGTGCTATAGTTGTAACTGTGATTCAGCTTGCCTTGCCTAGTGTGAAGCCCAGCCAGAAGATGCCCTCCCACCACCTTAGTAAGCCATCATCGTTCTAAATAAAATTGAAATCTTTTCTGGGTCTAGATCTTTCCCTATGCTAGAAAAAGTAAAAAGATTGTAATTTATAATTTCTCTCAGAAATATTTTCTTTCGCATTTTTCAGTTATCAATAACCTATCACTTTATTATTATAGTGTATTTTGTCCTCATGCATCTGCTTTTTTCAATAGCTTTCTTGCCATACAGCTGCTGCCTTGATTTCACTCTAGACTTATAATATCTCTAGATAGCCTCGGCTCTAAATCTGCTTATATGTTATGCTTAGATAAGTTATGCCCATATATGTCGTTACATAGTTAAAGCAGAAGTACTGACTATCCTTAAATACTGTCTGTTTCTTTTATACTCATTGTTTCTTTCTCTGCTCTTTCTGACACACATACCTTGCAGGAATCATATGTGACTGTTTCTGGAGCAGGGAGTGACAGAACCAGTTCCTCATTCCTAGGTTGGGGAATGTTTTTATTCAAGGATGTTTTTGGTGCCTTGATTCCTGCCTTCATTGTGTGGAACCCACTCAGTCTGCCCTCACTTTGCTCGGGCTTACTCCGCTTTACTACCATACCCTCAATTCCCACACACCCCATCTTACATCACTTTTATACAGCACATATCGCCACCACAGTTAACTACACATCAGTCACCTGCATCAAATCCCAGTCCTCAAATGTGACATAATTAATTAGCTTCTCACTTTATTCTAGGCCTACTACTTGACCATGCTACTCCACTTCATCCTTACATTCCTTCTGCTTCTTTTAACCCATGTCACAGCCTCACAAAATTCATCTTTACAGAAACCTACCTCAGTCACCACCACACATCATTAGCAATGACCTTATAAATGCTTACCATGAAATCTCCCCCAGTTTATATCACATAGACTCCTGCCTACATTTTAGATACAAAATACTGATCACCCACCTACCAGGCCTTATCCATAATTTTTTTGAATCCCCATTCTGGGGGTTGTAAGAGGATAAATCATTTGGTAGAGACAGCAAATATCCCTAAATCCAGGTCTCCCCTTCTTCCTTCCTGCTCCAAAGCATTCAACACCGATGAATCGGATTTTGGTTGTGAAGCAATTTCAGGAGGAATAAAAGTGCAAGGTATTTAGGACACCAAGGACAAAGACAAGTACAAGATACAGGGACTCAACTCTGAATCATTTTTGGTCTCCTGGACCTCTTCAAGATTTTACAGACAATACCACAGTCATGTACTACATGGCTGGGGTGCCTTCTGTGTGGAGTATGCATGTCCTCCCTGTGGTTGTGTGGGTTTCCTCCGGGGGCTCCGGTTTCCTCCCACATCCCAAAGGCATGCTGTAGGTGGATTAGACACTCTAAAATGGCCCTAGGCATGAGTGTGTGCGTGCGCATGTCTGTGCCTTCTGTGGAAGGTTGGACATCGGGCTGTCAACTCGACACAGTAAAACTCCACTGCAAAGCATGAGCAGACAGGTGATCTGCTGTGGTGACCCCTAATAGGGAAAAGCTGAAAGAAGAAGAAGAAGACCACAGTCATGTAGTACATCAACAAGCAAGGAGGAACCAGGTCTTAACCCCCCTGCAGACTACCCATGTCAGACTGGAATATAGCTTTGCAGTAGAATCTTGCTATGCAGACATCGTACTACCAGATTAAATTAGTGTGTTAGCCACGCTGAGCAGGACAAACACAGATTATCATGAATGGAAACTAGATCAATTGAGGGGGGGGGGGGTCTTCCAAGTTTTGATCCATCTGTGAGGAGTTCCTCAAGTAGACTTCTTTGCCTCCTCACTGAAAAATCTACTGGCAAAATTCTGCTCCAGGATTCTATGCAAGAAGGCCCAGAAGATAGATACCTTTTCTTTTCCTTGGACAGGAATGTCCCTAGATGCTTTTTTACCCTTTCCCCTGATCTCCAGTGGTACTTCTGAAGATTCATAAGTAATCCCCCAGAATCATTTTGTGACTCCCTTCTGGTCCAGGCAACAGTGGGGGCTCCCTTCTTTTGGAAATGTCTAGGGGAATTACCACATTCTTCCTTACAGACTGGATCTACTCACACAAGAACAGGGATGTTTGATACACCCCAACCCCAATCAACTTCAACTAACTGCATGGATGATAGGGTCTTAATTCCCTTTAGGCATCTATTTACTGAGGATGTGTGCAGGTACTAATGGAGGCAAGAAAGCCCATTACTAGAAATCATCCATTAGCAAATGGAAATGGTTTTCTAGTTGGTGACAACATAATTAGCACCAATTCAGGACTGTTTTTTTTCTGGTATTACAATATTTGTTTCAGTTATTATCCTTAGGCCTTTCTTACTCCTTTATCAAGGTTCATTTATTGGCTATTATAGCATGTGTACCCATGTATCCTCCTCTTTCAAGGCATTCTTATGTCATAATGGTTTTAAAATGGGTTTTACGTAAGAAACTTCCAAGAAAATCAGTAGATCCTCCTTAGGATCCTAATTGTGTGTTAGAGAAGCTAACACTTGCTCCATTTGAAGCAGCTTGTCTGGCTGAATTGAGATTCTTAACGTGAAATATTGTTTTACTGAATGCTCTGACCTCTGCAAAGAATATAAGTTGCA
>NC_056730.1:603844931-603924931 GCF_019279795.1 Protopterus annectens | reverse complement strand
GCAGATTTCTCCAGCAACTAACTTCTTGGAAATATGTGATTTATGTGAAGGACAGGTATGAGTCAGATTGCAACACTACATAAGCACACCGATAAATACTTTAATTTTTGTCTGCTGAAGTCTTGCTTTTATCCATGTAACTACAACATTAAGCACAGAGTTACAACTGCAGATAGATAATCATCTTGCCAATAATCACCCTCATAGAGCACCTCCTGTCTCCAGGAAGGCAAAGCGTGTCAGACCTAAGATTAATTTATAAACACCCGTCCAAATATCAAGGTTTGCCTTAAAGGTAGAGAGGGTATAAGTCTGTTTTATTTGTAACAAAAGGTTATCCCACAGATGAGTGAAACAATGAATAATACATCTGTTCCCCCCAGCATGTCTTATTTGTTTGCTGACAGAATTTCAAGTCTGTAGTTTAAGTGTTAGTGCCATTTATTTTGTGGGGGTACTGGAGATCAAGGAGGTTTTGGTCTTTAAAGGGAATACAAGACATAAGTCAACAAGCAGAAGTTTATAAAGGATAGAGTATAGGGACCGACTTTCAAGCCTATCATGGTAGCCCAGGTTCTTCAATTCTGTGAGCTTTTTACTTAGGAGCTTCTGGAAACTTTCTAGCTATGTGATATGTTTGGATGGATACATACTAAAAGGGCATTGCATTCTATAATTGACTTGATCAGTGAAGAGTATAGAATAAAAATAACTCATTTTGACATGGATAAGATATGTTTAATTACTAATATAGCAAAGAATTTCTTAACTGCTGTTGCTATGTTCTGGTCAAAGAATATGGGGGTTGTCTATGGAGGTGTCCTGAGGTCTGATAACCATATCAGTGTGGAGTAGTGATGACCATATCAGTGTGGAGTAGGGTGCTCTCTATACTGTAAGCTGCTATGGACATTTGTTTATCAAAGATGACAATACTGTACTTCTATGTACTTAATTAATCTAATTTCTAACAGCCTTGATTTGCATGATTTAGCTCTTGTTGCAGTAACATATATTAAATGTCATCACACAGTGTGTAGTCATCTGAACATTTAGTTAGCCAGATGGCTAAATTAGTGATTTGGTTGTATAAACATACATGCCAAGCATTGTGCTCTGACAAATGCCACTAGCCAGAATTTTGCTTTCTTAGGTGGCATCTGCTACTTTATTTAAAGAAGTTCTGTCAGTCAGTTTACTGCCCTTCTTACAACATTGGCAAAAGAATAATTAGGGTGAGATGAAGTGAGTAGCTCCCTTGGGTGCAAACAGTTAGGGGTTGTGATTCTTAATTGTTGATGGAATGGGAGTGCAGTTCTAGTGATTTTGCATAAAGCCATGTGGTATCATGGCTTCATAAACATAAACAAATGTCAATACTGCATTTGCAGTTGCAGAAATGCCCAGATTTGTGATTTGCTACAGTTTCAGAGCAGGAAAGCTTTTTGTTTTTGCTTATCACGTTTGAGTTGAGGGAGAGGCACACAACCTAGCAATAGTTCTGAACATAAGGGTCTACATTTAGATCTTTAAGCTTATTTTCTTTCCCAGCATATGCAACAGTATCAGAGGCCTTAGTGAGATTCATGCATGCTGTATGAACAGAAACTATATACAACTTCACTGTCTTTCTAAACGACATTTACTAAATTAAATAAAGATGAGCTCCCTTTGTTAAAGCCACATTTCTATAGGTCAACAGCAATAACACTTTTAGCCAGAGCTTGTGAAATCAGATATAATACATTCTATAGATTTGTAAATTAGGCTTGTTAGACTAATGGGTCTGTGGTTCTCTGGATTTGGGGAGGGGCTCTCTTTATGGAGTGGCATAATGACAGACATTTTAAATGACTCATGAACATAATCTGTGTCCATGCATACATAAGCTGTAAAGTTTTAGGAGGAGTACAGAGATGGCATGTTTGGCACTATTAATTAAGCAACCAGGTATATTACCAGAGCCCATAGAGGAGGTATATTAGCTCAACAGAGTGCAATTAGGATATGTTCCATAATAATATTGAGGGAGGAAGGACTCAATGAATATGTGGGACTTCAATGACTTTTTATAAAGTAAAGTTTGTAACTACATTTATATGCATGTATATTCACACAATTTTTCTGATCAGACTTTTGCTGTGTGTTATCTCTTAATCATTTTACACAGTTAAAGAAGGATTTATGATAACCCTGGGCTTTGGTTGCTAATTTTAATTCAAGCTCTGCATTGATCTTGTTTATGGTAACTTTTATATTTTTGCTGAGCTGTTTGATAGTCTTTGATAGTCTTTAATGTAGGTATATTTTGATTCATTGTAGGTCTTAGTTTCATTTGTTTTCTCTTATTATGGAAATTACTAATACTGACATTCCACTAAGGTAGTTTGTTTTTAATTTTCATAGTATATTTGGTTCTGACTGGGACCACTAGATTGATGCTGTTTATTAGATGGGTGCAAAAATCATAAGTGACAGCTGAAGCTACATGCAGATTGGAAATCTTGGAGCTAAATTTTGACAGTTCACCATATAGTTTTACTACATTTGTCTTTATAAAGTCTTTGAATTCAGAGGTGTTTGCTGTTGTTGGATGAGATGACCTAAAGGAGAAAATTACTGATTTGTGATCAGATGCATCATATATTTGAAATCTGCTAGAATGACACCAACAACTTAACCAATTGTTTAAGCCAATTATCTTCTCTTTGTATCTGGGCATCATTTTGGGTGAGGATAGAACTTCTCTCAGATCCTGAGTCTTAGCTGGATTTGACACATGCATAGCAAGCTTCAATGCATCAATCCGATTATCCTTCAGAGTTGAGCACTTCATATTATTTACACCTACACATAGTCACATTTGTCCAGTTTGAGAGACTGCAAGCAGTTTGTAAAATCATGGATCATGGCTCCAGAAAGGCAGCTGTCGCCCTGTCTGTATCCAGTCTATTGAGTCTACAGTGTACCTGATGATAGAGTCACTGAAGAGTAGGACATTATTATTTGGATATGCAGACACAGAATAGTGGAAGTGTTGTAGTTTGCAGCATGGTGACATACTGAGGTATGTGGGTATTGTTTTAGTTTGGTATTTTGGATATTGGGTATAACAGCCCTGTGTTTCTTATGCTTAGTTAAACACTCTGCTTGTGCTGTGCTAATGAGGTCATAACAAGGCCGAAATATACATATCCACAGCTAGTGGGGTTTGGCTTTATTGGCCTGAAATTCTCCATTAAAACGACAAAACAAGTCATGGGCATTCAGAATCTCCAAATAGCTGAAACACCTGGTGTTCATAAGGGTCATTTGCATATATCCCATGTACCTCTGATTGAAGAGGTTTGAGAGGTCACTCAGTGGAAGCTCCAGCTTGGCTGGAGTTTTCATTTAGTTTTTACTGATTGGTTTTTCAGTGTGACCTTCTCACTTATTGTTTTTGCTTTGTATATTTTATGGAAAATTTTAAGTACATGAAAGAAAACTAGAATATAGTGTCAGTGATTTTATTACAGAAATATATACAGTATGTACATCCTTAGGTGGATACATTGATGTCAGATTACTACTTTTGACACAATTGAAGACCTTATGATAAGGAAGAAGCATTTTGCTTGGAGATATGTGGACCAGATTGACTGACCAGGATGCACCTCGGCAGAAAAGATAGGCAAACAGTGTAATCCCTGTTCAGCAATTACATCACAATTGTACAAAAGCAGTTTATGTAGTACTGCATATGGGTATAAGAGAACCAATGAGAAGCAGTTTAAAATCATAAAAATAGATTCTACAGGCAGTGGTGTAAATCATTTGCATCAGCACATGCATGAGTTCTGGGAATAGATATGTCCAGTGTAACTAAGCACAGTATGTGTGGTCCAGATATCTACAGGTGTGTGGTGGAGAACAAAAGCAACGTAAGGAAGGGAACAGCAGTTGCTCCAAATTATTACAAAGGTTTATGATCTGCCTTGTTAGAGGGTAAAAAATATCACTAATAGGGATATTCTATTAGACATCATTATAGATAAGCTTGCAGCTGCTAGAGAGGAGCATTGTTTTTAGGCAGTCCATTTAGGTGCCATAGGCAGAGTTCATTTAAACTAAGAAGAGACAGAAAACAGGCAAATAGGTGGCAATTTGTGATGTTATTCCAGAAGATATACTGACAAGAAATTACTTTGATAGTACAATACTTTGTGTACAAGCAGCTGCATCTGGCCAGGCCTCAGGAAATGAAAATATGGGGAAGATAACATGCAAAGCCACAGCTAGTTCCACACTTCCAACTGAGGATGATTATATGGCTACTTCTGGAAAGAGTTGACTGATAAAAACCAGCCTGTATTGAAGTCAAAGCTGTCAGAATGTATTGGACTTTTTCTGGAAGGGGTTAAGTCAGTGGAATACATAGTTGGTAGCAGCATGTTTATCCTGCAGTCATCAAATCATTTGGGGGGGGGGGGTTGAAGGCAGTCAGTAATACAAACATGCATGTCAGGAAGGAAGGAAGCAGGACATCCAAACATTACTTACACCTTCCGTGCAAGCTTGGTAATATGGTTATTTCAGGAAAATAGCTGAGAAAAAAGCAGAAAACATAAACTGGGATCACAACAGTCAAATATATTAGACTTCCTCTTGAAGGGATTACTTCAGAGGAGGAGATAGATGGTAGAAGTCTGGGCCACAGCTGTCAAACGGTACTAAAATTCCAATGGACGGGGAGCTGCAGACGATAATGAAAAGGGACTTTAGACAGGCAAAGCTCTTACACTCTAATGTAAGATAGAGCCATGGATGCTCCTGACTTTCAAAGGCAGTAGGAGTCTGCATACAGATGTAGGGTCATAGCCAATTCCTAGGCACGCAGTCCAAGAGACCATTGAGGATCCTAGCCCATATCTGTAGTTTCCCCAAACCAATGTCTTCTTAAGTGACTTGCTGAAGGTCACATAATAGGCAATTGAAGGTTGAGGGAATCAAACCCTGTACCATAGGAAGTAGCTCATTGATATCTCATAACCATAATCCTTTGCACTAACTGCCAGACTGATAAATATATATTATACAGAGAGAGGGAGTTGTGCAGGGAATGGACTCCTGAAGTATTATCAAGCAAGTATAATCATAGCTAACGGCATTACTTTTTCAGGCCATGCAGGTATAAGGCATACAAAAAGTGATGCTTATACAAATTTTTTTTGTTGTCAGGTCTTGCAAAAGATGTAACAGGTTATTTCAAGACATGTAAACAATGTCAAAAGGTCAGTAAGGCAGGAGAAAATGTTACAGTTACTTTAGTGCCTTTGCCTGTTGCTAAAGAACAACTTTAGAGGATAGCCACAGATATTGTGGAACCTCTTAGAACTGTATTTCATTTTTTTTTTTTATTATTTAACATTTGTTAACCAGGAATGTCTGATTGGGATAGAGCCCATTTTTAGTGGAGGCCCAGGGAGAAATGCTCCAGATGCACGTCTTTGGGGGTCTACTTCAAAACACTGAATTACTATAACGTTGAACCACAAAACATTGAGACCATAACATCGAAAGTTCAGAAGACTGAAAAGTTAGTACATCGAAATTGCACAACAATGAAAATTTAAATCACTGAGTCTTATATCACTGAAATTGTTACATGGTTATGGTTTCAAGTGTTAATTTTGTGGTATCACTTTAAGAAATTGTTGTATGCAGTAAACAAACATGGCGGTTGGTACATTTTGTGGCTTAAGAGAAATTGTCAGGTTGTATAGTAAAAGTTTATTAGATAATGGTTAAGCATTGTTGTGTCTGAGTGATGGATTTATTAGTTTGAAAGAAGTCATGTTAGTGCTGTGGAAAGTGATGGGATAAGTGAGCAGGGGAGTAAGTTTTTATTTTGGCAGTATGTACACGCTGTCAGGAAAATAGAGGTACATGTTTGAGATATTATTTGTATATTCTATATGCAGGCTTTTCCCGGTTAGGGGTCACCACAGTGGATCACCGGTCCACTTATGATTGACAGTGGATTTTTACAGTGCTGAGTTACCAGCCTGGTACCCAACTTTCAAAGAAGACACACCCATTCAAGCACATACCTACCTGCATGTCTTTAAATGTCACTCAACCACAGGGAGGACATGCAGACTGCACAGAATGCATTCCAGCCGAGAATTGAACCAGAGAGCCTCTTGCTGTGAGGCGACAACCCTAGCCACTGCACCACTGTGGCCTTGCATGCAGGCTGCAATACCTAATCCGACAAACACACTTGTTTCAATGTTTCCACAGGGGGGAAAGCCCCCTGCATCTCCATGTGGGGAGCTACACCCCCCACACCCCCTGCAAATTAAATATACCAACTCCAACAACACACTAGAGTGGAGACAAGGTCAATTTCCAATTCCCCACTGTATTGCAATTGTATGCAGACTGCAATACAGTGGGGAATTTGAAATTTACCTTGTCTCCACTGTAGTGTGATCTTGGAGTTGGTATTTTTAATTTGCAGTGGGTGTAGCCCCCCACATGGGGGTGCATGGAGCTTGCCCCTCGTAGGAACATTGAAACAAGTGTGTTTGTCAGTTTAGTTATGTTTGAGGTGGAATTACTAATGTGTGAATTGTAACATTCGATGTTATGGGATGCCATGATTTAAATTTGCAGTGTTATGTGGTTTCATTGTTCTAAGTTTTCAGTGTTATGCATTTTCAATGTTATGGTCTCAATGTTTTGTGGTTCAGTGTAATAGTAATTCAGTGTTTTGACATAGACCCATCTTTGGAATGTGGTAAGAAACCAGAGCACTCAGAGAGAGCTCATACAAAGACAGGGAGGACATGCAGACTCTGCACAGAAGACACCCCTACCAAGAATCAAACCAGAGAACTTATTGCTGTGAGGTGACAATCCTTACCTCTGCACCACTATACCACTGCACCACCCTCCTCAACAAGTAAGAGAATTTTTGTTGATTGTGGATTAAGCTACTAGGTAGCCTATGACAGTGGTTGTGCCTTGCATTGAGGAAGAAAAAGGTAGGAAATGCTCCACAGACATTACTTCATAGAAGGTTTTCCTCAGGAAACACTGAGAGACAGAGGCACCAGCTTTAGGTCTTATCTGCAGGCCTGCATGTAAAAGCAGTTTATGGTAAAACAGTTAAAAACTGCTCTCTACTATCTACAAATAAATAGTTTGATGGAGAGGTTTAATTCAACTCTTAAAATCATGATGGGATCATTTGGAGGCCGGTTTAAGAGAGACTGGGGATAAGTACCTGTGCCAGGCCCTCTTTGAATACAGGGATGTGCCACAGGAATCCACAGTTTTTTTTTAATTTGAACTATATTTTGGTCACAGGTTGAAAAGAACCCTAGACTTGGTGTGTGATGAGTCTGAGGGTCAGTATGATTTCCATGAATAATCTGTTGTAGACTGTGTGCTAAACTCCATATCTAAGCTTAGGGAGCTCATAGGATAGGCACATGAATACCCAGTATAAGCACAACAACAACACCATCAAAAGGTCTGACATGCCAGAAAAGAAAGAGACTGTTAGTATAATATTTTCAAAGAGGTAATGCTGCTTATTCCTGTCTGTTACAATAAGTTATAAGCAGCATGGAAGAGACTTTCCACTTCTGTGGGGGTGGTTAATAAAGTCAATTATGTGGTGAAACTGTTAGCCAGAAGACAGAAACACTAACCTCACATGAGTGCAGAGCAATACTGCTGCACTTTTCCTCTTTGTCTGTATTGCTGTTTTGGATTTGGAAAGCATTTGACTTGCAAGAAAGCTTTTTGTTTTGGATTATTGACTTGAACTCTTATCAAACCTGAAAGTAATAAAGCATATTTACAAGAACAGTGGAGGAAAGAAAATACAGCATGCCTTCTAAGAGCTGATTAGCTGAACTTTTAATAAACTGTTTAGGAGTCATTTTAGCTATTGACTATTTTTAGAGACTTTGTACAAGCTATTCTAGAATGTAATCCAGTAGTATGGATAAGACTAGATGCTGTTAGACTAATTATTTTGCCAACACTCTGTTTAAAATATTTTTTGTGATTATTCCTTATACAACCAATTATGTGCTCATATGTTTTTTTCTATTCTTTTACCCCATTCTTTAATAAGCAAATAGTTTTTATTTGATCAGATATCAAAGATTGTGGCTGGTGTTTTATTTCTTGTTTTATAAAGGTAATCTCACAGCATTATTAC
Source organism: Protopterus annectens (assembly GCF_019279795.1). NCBI lineage: Eukaryota > Metazoa > Chordata > Ceratodontiformes > Protopteridae > Protopterus > Protopterus annectens. Next base: position 603,916,710 of record NC_056730.1, on the reverse strand, counting down.
GGCTGTTGGTATCAAGTATTTCTGAAGCTAGGATGCTTGGCTATAAGTTATTATTACTTAATACATTGCTTGTCTCATTGGAAAAGGCACCATATATGAGACCTTGATCCCTGACTGGTGTGGCTGGTGGCAGTGTATACCATGAATGCATGAACGGGTGCTGGTACTGAAGATGTATCATTGACCCCTTCTTGAAAACATTGTGCATGTATGTGTACATTTGAAAAATAGTTTGAGGTAAGTCTAAGTTGCTGCTGGTAAGGCACTGGTGGGTAAAATCCTGGTCAGTGATCATTTCTCTGTGCTAATTTGTAGCTGTACACTGTAAAGCGTATTTGGGTGTGCAGCTGTTCTGCATAACCCGAGGTAACCATGTACTTCAGGTGTATTCTGCTAAGACTAATCATGCCTTGCACATGTCAACGCTAGTGGTGTAGATTGTTAGATCTTAGCCCCTGATCATTACATATAAATTGATGCCAGCAGTATTAGATTTAAGGCTTAAGTCTGACATAGGTGGTGTCAGAGGTGTGGGACACAATCCCAATAACCTGTGTGTTTTACAATGCTGTCTAGGCTATGCCATATAATAAAAATACAAACTCCATTCCAGGCAGAGATTAGAGAGGCTGCAATACAAAATCAACATTTTTTATTATTAAAAATGATAAGTTTCTGTTTTTTAAACACCTTTATTGAATTATCACTTGTGACATAGGCACGTTTACATTTATATAAAAGTTTCTGCTTGTTTTAAGAAAACTTAGATCTATTTTTTTAAAAGTGTAACCAGAATTGCGTTAGATAATGATATCTCACAATGTTTTTAAACTGTTTGCTCAGTATGTTTAGTATTTCTACTATTAATGAGCATACACCATAATTCACCTGAACCTTCCCTTCTATGATTTTTATATCTTTATAAACAAACCTTGCCTATTAATACTAGATGTTGATTGTAACTGTATTTGCACATTTCATCTCATATGTCTCTATGTCTGAATTTGTGTTTAAGATCTTATACAAGTCATCATTACATATTCTAATGAGCTTTTGGGATATTTGTAGCTACATGAGAAGGGGTGACAACCATGAGATGTCAAATAATTATTCTTTAAGAAGGGTTTCCTATAAATAGTGATGTTAAAAGCACCATCAGCACCCTTAGTAAATAGCACATTCAAAAATCAGTTTTGGCAAGATTGGCACAGACAGGAAAGGTTTCAAATATTCAACAAATTCTAACAAGCTCTCCATTTATTCCAATCAAACCAGCCAGTCATCCATACAGCAATGACAAGCATTAATCACTGGTAAAAAACTGTTTATAGTTTGATCATAAGTATATTTATGCTTGAAAACCCTCACAAAAGATCTGTATAAACCTGTGCAAAAGCTGCACCGATGGCTGTACCTCTGAGATGTAAATCCAATCACCATTATAATAAAATGTGTTTTTGTGCATACTAGTTCTATCAACTGCAAAATAAAGTCATTATACTCAAAACAGTTCTCATCCAAACACATTTCAAAGTTGATAGCCCATCCATGTGAGAGATGCTGGTGTACAAAGCATTTACATCCATAGTAAACAAAAGAAAATGCTGTCCTACTTGCGTATCTCCTACCAGTTGCATAAAAATATTAATGCCCTTTATTCTAGAAGTGATTACTTTCAATATAGGCCTAAGGTATTTCTCTAATTAAATGGATAAAGTTTCAATAAGTAAATGTATTCCAGACAAAATTGATCTTCCTCAAAATAAATGTGATTCTTAATGTATTTGATAAAATGTAGAACATTTGGAATATTATCCACAAGAAATTAAAAATTCACTCACCGCATTAACAATGTACTATCCAGGACCAGACAAAAAACAAAGCTAAATCATTCCTCACAAATTAAAGCCGCACACCAACCAAATCCATTTTACTTTTCAGCCTACTCTGTGCTTTCTCAGTCTTTACAAACCTATATAGGTTCATAGCTGTTTACTATGCTAATGACCCTAGAGGGCCTTTTAAGCCTAGCTATGCTTCTCAAATGTATTGGACAGGTTTTGATACCATAGGTTTTTATAAGGGGTATATATAAACTTGGGCATGAGTGGTTAAGCATTTACCAGCTTCTTCTTTCAATAGTGACATAGGTGCCATACCAGGGTTAAATTTATGATTCCCCAAACACTGGTGCAATATGCATTTAAATAAGTGTAGTGGAGAACTCTGCTTCACATAGATGGGAAGCCTGTTCCAGAGAAGATATACTCTTTGAGAAACATACCTGCCCCTCCAACATGTCTTATTTATGTTGCACACAAGGTTTAGATCCCCTCATCTGGGTATTTGAGATGATATTTGCTTTGAAGCTGTGTAACAGGTCCATCAGGCATGGATCAGAGGATGCTTTAGGTTCATAGGTTCATTCATACTATCTGCTCTGCCCGAGGGCATTTACAAGCCTAGCGTTTTGTTTTTTGGCCCCTGCCACCCCTGGCCTATAGGACCTATATATTTTGCATTTTGCTGTCTGGCTTCAGCTGTCGAGGGTAAGGTAATCCCTGGGAGGTAATCTCCCATCCATCCCATCCATTTTCAATTGAACAAGGCCAGAAGTAGGCTGCCTGCCTGCTACTTGTACTGGATTTTGGTTTTGTTCCACAGCAGTCTTGGTCTTGGTGATGATGATCCTCCACATCATCCATCTATTTAATGTCAGGTCAAGGTTTAAGTCTCATGATGGATCTAGATTTTGTATGGTAGGCCAAAGGTCACCTGAGCAGGCAAAAGGTCAGGAATAGGCAAGTTTGGGTGTCAATAGGGAGCGATTTTTGTTTCGGCAGCACCACCCTTTATTTTTTTTTGAGGACCTTTATTGGTTGATCCACTTTGTGGCCTCTAGCTGGAGCAATTGTCCCGGGCAGCATGTACATAATCAATCATTGTCCTTATTCATGAGGAGGAAGGATGTTGCTCCAAGGGAGTCTAGATGAGAATGAGATCTAGATGAGAATAGTTCTCAATCACGTGGGCAATGTAGAAGGTGTTCCTAACTACTTTAGAGGTGTCGAATGACAGACTATCCTACTATCAGGTCTGATCCCTCAGGACCCTGCCACCTTCTTCTGTGCTCAGTGGATTGCCTTTTCTACTTAAGGGGCGACTAGATTTTTTTTTGGCATTCTGTGTGTCATTTTTGGCATTTAACTTTAGGCCGTGGCTCTGGCACCAGTTATCCGTTTCTCTGCTACCATTTTTGGGGATATCTGTGTGCAGATGTTGTTTTCTACTATTCCAGCTTGCAACCCGGCTCCCAAACTCCATAACCATAACCTGTTTGCTTGTACTAGGATGCGGAAAAGTAGATACCAGACATGAACCCCCACCTGGACTGGCCCGGGAGGTGACATGACAGGGGCTGGTTCTTGACTTGAGTCTGTGGGACACCACCCCTGTAGCCACGGTGTTGTGATTTTTGTGATGTATGGCATGGCATCATCAATGATTGATTTGCCATTATTGATACCCGAGAAGTTATGAGTATGTAATGTGAGCCCAGAATGACATCAGAGGCCAGTAGGGATTTTTACCCCTCATCAATGGCTTTGGTGACTGTTTCAAAAGTGCCACAAGTCAAAAAAGTGATCAAGTGCCTGACAAAGCCAAGCCACTGATCCAAACATCTGCCAATCCAATGTCTGTCTTTATTCTATTTCAGTATGGATGATCCTTGGCATATTATTTGCAGGTGGCTTTTATGAGCCAATGGTGTCATATAAAGGTGAGGTAATTGCCAGGTGGCGTGGAGGTGCACAGTTGGGAGTTGTGTTACCACAGTTGCAGTATCCAGACAGTGGTAAGGTTCAGAGGTAAGGAGCTGAGCTGTTGCCCCTTAAGGAGTATATATCATTGATAAATCAGACACCACCAGCCGACACCACCATCAGGGTCCATGGATGCTGTGTTTTTTGCTTTGAGAGAGCAGTTCTCCTTGGGGTGCGAGAGGGTTTGGGGGCTGCAATCGTAGCATATATCTCTGGGGGGGGGGGGGAGTTTGCACTGAACGAAGCAGCCATGTTGTCAATGTCTGCAGGATCAGTAATCTTCACATTTTGTTTTAGAACTAGAGCATATTGAGGGAGTTTCTCCCAGGTTTTCTGCAACATAGCAAAAGGCCTTATATGATTGTTCCTTTCTTGTCTTTCTTTATTTTCTCAAATTTTTCTCGAAATTTTTTTGATGAGATGCTTAGTTTTTTTTTTATAGTGATCAGGGGTGTCTTTACTTTTTTAATTTTTTTTTCTATCTTGTAGTAGCTTCCTCCTTTTGTTGTAGAGTTTGTTTATGGCTGGGGTAAGTCAAATATAGATCACCTCTCAGCAGTCTGTGGCAGATCAAATATAAGGCTAGGGATTCGAAGCAGTCCCCATAGTACATACTGTCTGCACCATGTATTATTTTTGTGACGAACTTCTGTGGATGTTCCAGATGTTGCACATATCTGGTCAGGCACATACCAAAGGGGGAATTGTACTCATGATTGGTATAATGAGGGTTGAGTAAACTTGGACAATGACATCTGTTGATCTGGATGTCATATCCTTGCTTATAAGTTGTGCAACATAGAATAGGTTCATAGGTTAGTACTAGGCTAACTGCCCTTGTGGGCCATTTTAAGCTTAGGCCATTACCCTATGTAGGGATTGAATCCTTCACCTGCAAAGTAAACACCTTAACCATTATACCAACCTCTCACCCCTTCCTTTACTACAGTAGATGAATGATAGTCAAAGGCCAAGTCACTGTCTACATGTGTTCCCAAATCCTTGACAACTGGGCCTGCTCCTAGGGGTACATTATTAAAGTAGTAATTTCCAGGGTGGCTGCCTTTCTGAATGATACTATTATACATTTCATGTCATTGAACTTTAGACAGTGACTCTGGCATCAGTGAAGGATATTTGTGTCTTTGGGGTATTCTATGACTGCACCTAGTTTGAAATTGTCTGTGAACTTGGTCAGCCAGAGACCTTTCATATTAGCCTTAACTTAAGAGAAGTAGATGCCAAAAAGGATCAGCCCTAGCACAGATCCCTGAGGGACTCCTCTAGTGATTGGCCTTTTTTGTGGACATAGGATCCCTTTCCTGACTTCTTGTGAACTGTCTGTGAACCAGATGACTATCCAGCACGTGACATAGGGGTTTATACCTAATTTGTGAGCTTGCTTACAGTGCCTGAGTGTGGTATTGTGTTGAATGCTTTGGCCAGGTTGAGGTAGGCAGTAAGCATCATTTTGCCCTTGTCCATTGCCTTGGTGACTTTCTCAAGGAAATCTACCTGGTTGAGTAGGCACGATCTGCCCTTGACAAAACCAAAGTGGGTTGGATCCAATGTGAGAAGATTTTCTATGTCATTATTTATCATATCCATGGTAGTTCTTTCCATGGCTTTACATATGAGACTAGTCAGGCTTACAGATCAGTAGTTTCCCAGGTTTGTGGATGGCTCACTCTTGTTCAGACGGATAACTGTTACAGTACTTCATTTGGTTGATATGAAGTTTGTTTAGAGGCAATGGTTAAATAATGATTCTGGTGGGCCCATTAGGCCATGTTTCATGCTATTAAAGAGGCATCATAGGATAATACTGGGGCCTATTGCTGCAGTGCTTTTGGCCTTGGAGAGTGCATCGAGGAATAGTTCCCTAGAGATAGTTCAAGGAGTTATGATATTTGTTGAGTGGTGTCTCAGGGAGAAAGTAGGGAAATACAAAATAGGTGCAGTATCAACTAAAAACACTTGAAAATAGTACAAATAAATTACATGGAGGGTCCACAAATGGTTTAAAAACAATGTAATATTATACCATAAAATATTGAGTGCTTTTGTCTCCCAAAAGAGACTTTATCCGAATAATTACAGACCAACACTGAAGCATTATATAGTATCTAAAAACAATGAATCAATTAAACCTGTTCTTTTCATATTTTTTTCTTAAAGACCCCAGGCATATGAGACAGTTAGTGCATACAAAACTTCAATCTTGTTACAAACAAGGCACACACATAATTTGTATATATGCATATGTACCAAACATTATAATTGTAAATGATAGTTGAATAACCTATAATTCAGTGGCTTTTGTACTTAACACAGGAGCAATAGACATGTTGTCGTTTAAACTGGGGCGGGGGGATATTGCACTAAGTCTAAGTTGCCACTTCATTTTCTTCACTTTTAAAAAGTTTTATTTTTGAACCCCTTGGATCCAACCTATTTTTTTCTAGGATACCAAAGCAAAACTTCTGAAATCCTTGACATAAAATAGAATGTTTAACTAAAGCACTGTTTCATTTTTGCTGGCAATGTTGTATGCATATTCATATATACGTGTCTTTCCAGCACACTCAGTCTTGCCAACATGAAAAGCTAAATATTCAATGCAGTAAACAAGATATACCACTCTAAAGATGGCACAGTAACCATCCTGACATGTTATGTTGCTATTCATAGTATTACCTAATGTTAAGGTCTGGTTCCCAGTGATGTAAGTACACTGTTTACAGCACACACATCTCCTAGTTCCTTTAGTTGCCTGTGGAACTATACCATATTTGTTCTAAATTAATCTTTTGAAATTAGGTGCTGTTTTAGTATTAAAAGTGGGTACATTCCCTACCAACTGATATATTTCAGAGTTACTTTTAATGATGTCTTTGATCTCCCTGGATAACTGGTTATGTTCTACAACCAAGGCCCTTTCATATTGTTGGTAGATGCAGTGGGTCCGGTGCCTAGAAGTGGTTTATATCTATTCCCCTACTCATTGTACCCTTCCAATGACAAGGTATCTAGAATATGACCAGGGTATCCCCTTGCTGAAAACTTTTCCCTTAACTTTGCTAGCTCAAGCTACACATCATCCCTCAAGGAGGTCATAAGTGCCACCATAATGGCTTGTCCCTTCACTAAGCTCTTTTTTGCCAAATAGGGTGGCTGCTGATAAAGTGTAGATAGGAGTTGAAAAAAGTTTCTTTCTTAAAAATGTTGCACTTGAAACCGTTAAATGAGTGGAAAATGAGGGTGTTCATATAACTTATCTTTTCTTTGCTCCAAGAGTATGTAAATTTCAAAAACTCCATAGTATTATTCAAGTATTATACAGTGTTGTATTTCATGTACCTCATCTTCCCATAAAATAAATGTCATCCAAAAAATGTACATATAAATGTAAGTTTTTGGCGAAGGAACTTTTAAATACAAACTGTCTTTCCAACCTAGCAATACCAAATTTGCATAAGCCTCTCCTCTTGTTTGCTGAAAAAACTCCCCCTCAAAATAAATGTAGTTATGTTCTAAGACAAGGGCCATTAATTCCAAGACCAAATTGATTCTTTCATTGGTGAGGGTAAACCATTTTGCTAAACTCAAGTGGAAATATTCTAGACCTTTCATTCTTGGGAATGACAGTGAACAGGTCTTTGACATCAGTTGTTACAAATACAAGATTTTCTTTCCACATATGTTCTTTTAGATGTCCTAAGAAGTCCCAGGAGTCATTGATTAAATGTGGTACTGCATCATATACATATTTAATGACAAAGACTGTAGACTGGACTGTCAGCAGTAAAATAAATGCATACAAATCAATGCACCAAGCTGTAAAAAAACTCATGTAAGCCAAAAATGGTTAGCGCTTTTGTTTAATCCAATATTAAAGTTCTTCAGACGACAACACATACAGTTCATCACTTCCTTTAAATAAGACCTAAAAACATTTCATTGGCTAAGACAATTATTTAATGTGATACTTCCTTAAAAACATTTCAATAGAAAATTTGTCACTATTTATAAGAACATGACACCATCTCTAACATAATAAAGTTGAATTATAAATACATATACAACACGTAAGTACATATTTCTTAAAATTCCTTGTAGTTTAAAATCTACTAAATATTTACTCATATAGTTATACTAAAAAACCTTGCTATTCAATATTTATAATTTCTTTCTTTCTAAAGCCTTTACTTTTAACACTACAGAAATTGAGGTACGTTCATTTATACCTGGCCATGGATCTGCAGCTGCCATTTTAATTCCTTTAATTCTAATTGCAGTCCTCATGGTTGTTTGTCATTTATAAGTACTTGGTCAATAATAATAAAGTAAAACTTATGGCTTGGAAATTCCATAATATGTTTAGATAAGGCATTATTTATGTTGAATTTTCTTATGGCATATTGATGCTCATAAATTCTTTGGCTAATCTTTCTCTCTGTTTTTCCTATATAAAATGCAGTGTATGAACTGCAGTGTGCCAGGTAGACCACTGCTTTAGAGTTACAATTGTACTTTCCTTTTAACTTACACTTATAATTTCTTATAATGAAATTATCTGTTTCTCTTATTTTGTTACACCATGTACATGCACCACATTTAAACATTCCACATTTATTATTATAGGCAATAGCTTGTCCTTTCTTTAACAAATGTTTAAAGCTCAAGCCTTTTTTATATATAATGAGTGGTTTGTCGCCTACATGTTGTCTAACATAAGGGTCATCTAACAAGATGGCCCAGTTTTTCTGGAATATGGGACTTAAGAACTTATGCTCCATACTAAAAGTAATAACTAAAGCTTTTGTATAGTCTATCTGTTTTTGACAGTATCATGTGTCGCATTACTCTCATTTCTATCTTGCATAGGAGAAAGGGGAAGTTCTTCCTCTGTTGCTAAACTAATAACTTGACCATTACTACTTAAAATGGGTTTAAAAAAAACTCTCACTCTTTTACTTTGTACCTCTTGAACTAAATGATCTAGTAGGTCTGCTGGGTAGGCTCATTGAATGAACATAAGTCGTAATGTATTGCATTCATGAATGAAGTCTTCCATTTTAGAAACCGTTTGAGCCGCCCTAACTAACTGAGCTTTAACCACAAATTTTTTTCTGATGATACGGGTGGGAGCTGTTAAAATGAAGGAACGAGTTGGAATATGTTTGCTCCCTGTATTTATTAGCAGCATATTTATTACATATATGATCTTTAAATAAATGTACATCCAAATAATCCATATGTTCAATATCAATTTTCCATGTGAATTTTAAAAATGTAGTTGTAGTATTAATATATAGACTCATAGGTCCATTCCATATTATACTTATGTCATCTTGGAACCTGTGATAGGTTTTAAGGTGAGTCCTGTACTTAGTATTAAATACAAAATTCTTCTCCCAATAAGCCATTACGGTATTAGCATAGGCTCCTCTGCAAGGCGAGCCCATAGCTATACATCTCTTCTGCAAGAAATATTTATGGTCAAAACTAATGAAGTTATTATTAAGTACCAATTCAAGAAGTTTTAAAATAAGTATTGTTGTTACATGAGGTACTTTATGTTGTAACAGTATTTCATTAGTCCATTCTACCCCTTCTTTCTTAGGTATAACTGTATATAAGTCATTGACATCTACAGTCACTAAGATGGCATCTGGATCTAACTGAACTTCATTTATATTGGCTAAGAAAGTCCTTGAATCTTTACAAATTTTAGTTTCTTTCTGTAACACTTTTTTCAGCTCATGATCTACATATTGGGCACAGGCTGACGTTATGGACCCTCTCCCATCTACTAGTGGTCTCATTGGAGGGTTGTAAATATTTTTATGAATTTTTGGGCTTACAAAGAAAACTGGTACCCTGGGAGATGTCACATTTAAATAGTTATACAATGAAATGTCTATTCTTTGTTCTAAAAAATGTCACTCAATTAAAATTGTATGTTCTTATATGCCCATTTAATTGATTCAAGGACACTTCTTCATATGTATCTGTATGCAATAAATTCATCATTTTTTCTGTGTATTTATGTATGCTCATTTTTTCATAACTCTTATGTTGGCATTTCGCAACTCTTTCAAAAGATATGCTTCCTGATAATTTAAATTTAAATTGAATCCAATTCTCTGTGTGTATAAAGATTTTAGGTCAAGTTCACACATTTTTTCATACATGTGAAGTTTGGGGTGGAGGGTGGGTTGAATATAGAGCTGATGTTATACATATTACTTTGGTTGTTGTTTAACACCTCTCTTTGATACAACAATGAAAAATTAAGCTTTCCTAGATATAGCTTCAAATCAATTATAGTGTAAGTATAATTAAAATATTTTGTTGGTACAAACGTCATTCCTTTTGCAAGAAAATTGGCTGTACATGAATTGATGTTCATATCAGAATAATTATATACACTAAAATCACCATGAACATTTTTATGATAGAAAACTCTGTCCACATTTCTGTTGTCATTAGATACACACAGTGTTGATTCACATTCCAGTGTAGCACCAACTGAATCACATTCCAGCTCCGAAACACTACTTAATGTTTCCAATATTTCTGCTTCGGTCTAGCTCCTTGAAAACCCGCATCATGAGAATATGCATTTGATATAGGTTGGTTATAAGAATCAGCTTTATTTCTTATTCTTTCATACCATCTTAACAGTGGATATTCAGAGTTATAATCTACTACTCTTTGAGGCTGATGCCTCTCTGTTTCCTGGTATGTATGAAAATTATTATAATCTTGAACTTTATACCAGGCATTGTTATTGCTTTTATTCTGTTTCTTTGTATGCTGAGGCCCTGATGGTCTAGGATATGCTAAGCCATTAGCACACTCATTAAGTTCTCTATTAATTTTATGGCTTTTCCTTACATTTAAATTGTCAATGTGTCTCTCAATGCTGTTATAAATTCTTAAATGCTCAGTTTTAAATTGTTCATATGCTTCATCTTGCATGATGACTCCATCTAATGCCTGTAGGTCATTACTAATACGTCCTATCTCTTTTTCATTATGTTTAATTAACAGTTCTAATAGTTGAAGCACAAAATTGTCAAACAGTTTTAAAAGATCGATGTGCAAGGTTGAATTAGTCAGTAAACCTGTTGGATATTTCCATACGCGTAAGCCCTTTGGTACAATGTTCTGTTTAATGCGTTCTTTAAAGTATGCATTTTCTAGTTGTAGTTTCTTGCATTTAAGCAACTGTGCATCAAAATCATTTAACTTACCCTCCAAGGCTTGCTTTGTTTGTTTCTGTTCAAACGAGAATGAAAACTGTGCTTCAAGGCATTCATTTAGTATTGGTATATTCCCATTAGTATGGCGTTCGGTGCCCTTATGACCTCCCTGAGGAATGATGTGTGGCTTGAGTTAGCAAAGTCATATTCTAGTTACCTTATTATTAGAAGTGTACAATGAGTGTGGGAACAGATATAAACCACTTCTAGGCACTGGGCTCACTACATCTACTAACAACATGGAACATAAATAAGAAAGGGCCTTGGTAGTAGAACATAACCAGTTCTCCAGGGAGATCAAAGGCATCATTAAAATAAATTGGTGCATTTTATGACTAACTCTAAACTATATCAGGTTGTAGGGAATGAACCCACTTTTATTACTAAAACAACACCTAATTTCAAAAGACTAGTTTAGAAAAAAAATATGGCACAGTTCCAAAGGCAATTAAAGGAACTAGGAGATGTGTGAACTGTGTACTTATATCACTAGGAGCCAGACATTAACATTAGGTAATACTATGATGGCAACTGTGCCACCTCATGAGTGATATATCTTGTTTACTGCATTGAATATTTAGCATTTTATGTTGATAAGACTGAGCGTGCTTTAAAGACACGTATATATGAACACACATATGACATTGCCAGCAAAAAATGAAAACAGCGATCTATTTAAAGATTCTGTCCTAGAAAAAATGAGGTTGGACCCCCCCAGGTTTAAATGACAATGTGTCTATTGCTCCTGTGTTAAGTACAGAAGCCACTAAATTATATGTTAATCAACTATCATTTATGATTATAATGTTTGGTGCATATGCATATTCACAAATTATATGTGTGCCATGTTTGTAACAAGATTGAAGTTTTCTAAGCACTAACTGACTCATATACCTGGGTTCTTTAAATGAAAAATATGAAAAGAACAGTTTCAATTGCTTCATCAACTACAGCCAATGAAAATTGTTTTTGGATACTATATAATGCCTTACTCTTGGTTTGTAATTACAGACAGACAATTTGCTATATCCTTTTGCTCAGCATAGGTAGCTCCATTCACAATTAGTTCAGCAGATTGTGTATTGCCTTTCAGGTTGTGGACACACCTGAAGAATATGTAACCATATGAACTACCAGGACCTGCTAGACTGAGTCCTGAAACATGGAGACTGAAAAGCTGAAAAACAGACTTACATATATTGTCTGAGATAGCTATTTACTGGAATATTCCCTTTTCTCTGAGGTATGGCAATCTTAGAGTTAGTATATATAAGCTTGAGGGGTGTGGCGGGCTTCCCATCCACATTAGAATGCAAAAAAGGAATTTTAAAGGAGAAGAGCAATGTTCAAGATTTGCTGTTCTCTTGCAGTTTCAATCTTTTTTCCCTAGCTGCTGGCACTTGACATTTTGAGTGCTGATATTTCAGTATAGAGCCTGAAGAATGCCTTGAGATTGTCTTTAGCCTGGGAGGCTGCTTTTATCTCACATATGGATTTGGTAGAACTTAATTCGTCCCATGAGTTGCTTATTTAGTTTGATGAGGGATTGCTTACATTGCTGGGCATTACATTTCGTATATCTAGCCATGATTTTCTTCCTTTTGCCACATAACATGTTAATGTTGGGATTCCACTAGAGTGGCTTTCTTTTTTGTGTTTGTCCTGTGCTTATTTTGGGTAGGTACTGCTGCATCTATGCAGATGTATACATGACAGTAAAAAGGTTTTTGTGATCAATTCCACATAGGCACCAGTGTTCTGTGGGTTTGGGGAGACCTGAAATTTTGCCATTGTGTCACTTAATTTAAGGAAGTTTGCTTGGAATAATTCTTAACATTTTGGGCAAGAGCACAGTTAGACCAAAATAGCCAATTTTTTCACCAGCTCTGATTACAAAACCTATCTCTTCTCAGCTCTTAGACAAGTAAGCTGAATGAAACTTCCAAACCTTTTGAAATAGGATTGGTTAAAAAGGGTTTATTGTCAGCTATTGAATGGGCTAACCATTGAATGGCTGAAGACTGAACAATAAGCATCAGAAGTTCACTTAGCAAACTTTCATTTCATCGACAGGGTAAGTAACTACTTGTCCAACACTTCCCATCTCACACATGGAAGTGTTTCAAACCCCTTTTCTCCACTGTATGTGGTCTTGGAGTTGGTGTATATAGTAAGGGGGTGTGGGTGGTGAAGCCCCCACACCTTGGTGGGTTTGAAAGACTTCAATGTGTGAGACAGGGAAGTGTTGGTCATGTAGTTACTTACCCCATTGATGAAATGAAAGCTCAATAAATTAACTTTCAATGTTTATTGTTTGATGTTCACCTGTTCAATGGTTAGCCCACTCGCTGGCCAAACATAGACCTGGTAAAAAATACAGCTTCAATATATTATACCATCCAAAGTCTCCTTTATTGTAAGTCCTTTCCAGTGCTATACTCTTGCTACAACGTCAGGTGAAATGACCAGCTTCTAATCCATACTTGCAAAGCCAATAACAACTACAGTAATGCCCTATTCTCTGTTCATGCTTCCAAGCTCTGAAATAGTATCCCAGCATGAATAATACAAGCAAGAACATTCCACAATTTCAAATGCAAATTAAAATCGCAACTTGGTAACAAGTGGCTATGTAAATGTTGTGGTTTTCCCAGGTAGTTACCTCTCAATTGTGATATTATATCATGATGAGGTTGAACCAATTTTAACTAGTTGTTGAAGTCTATAATCCTATAAGGGGTCCCTACCTCATACCATGCCCTTTCCCTCCTCTACTTATAGTCAAAAGTCTGTAGACATATTTTAAAATTAAAACAATCAATCCACTACCGTCTGCACTCTGTAGACCTAGTTGTAAAAGTTAAAATAGTGAATAAAATGTTTTTTGGCTTCTCCCATTAGGGGTCGCCACAGTGGATCACCGGTCTGCAGATTGATTGGCAGTGGGGTTTTTATGGTATCGAGTTGCCAGCCTGGAACCCAGCCTTCAGACACACACACACACACACACACACACACACACACACACACACACACACACACACACACACACACACACACACACACACACACACCTGCGTATCTTTAAAACTCACTCGATCGCAGGGAAGACATGCAGACTCTGCACATTGTAAATAAACATTAAAAAAGCCAAATACCTTTACAATTTCTATAAACTTTCTGTACTAATCATAGCATGCCCATTATGTACCACTTCAATGCCTGCTACACTATATTATATTAGACTGCCAATGATTCTATGTTATGTGCTCATCATTGCTAATAACGTGATCAATTGCTTTTCATTGTACTGAAGTGAGATTTGTGTCTTGTTTTTTTCTCCTAATGCTTAGGTTTTTACATACATTGACAGGAATCGACTCCATTCCTAAGTCAGGAAGTTCTTGAAGTCAATTTTACTTCAGTCTTTGACATTTGATATGGGCGCTCTTCTGAGAACCTGCAATGTACCCAGACTTTCTTCTTTTGCATTTCATAAGAGGTTACTTTTATCAGTTGCATATTTAGATATGTTTGAAGATTCTTTTTATTAGTACAGTTGCAGCTACTACTACTGGAACTATATGTGTCTTAATGCACTATGTTCTTTTCTTAATCATTATACTGAAGTGTAGTAAATTATTTATTTATTTATTATTTATTTGCATTTGTTTATCAGGAAATGTTGACTGAGCACAGGTGCACTTTTTCAGTGGAAGCTCAGGGTGAAAAGCTCCAGGGTAACAAACTTAATGCAGTAAATAAATAAATACAATAACACATTTTCTGTAGTTTGTTGCAGTTTATTTTAGAGCTTTTCTGCATGGACCTCCATTGAAAATGGGCACCTAACCAGTCAGACTTTCACAGCTATGAGTATACATTTATATATATATATATATATATATATACACACATAAATAAATATAAATGTACTAGGAAATCTCAACATGCACAAATATTAACACATATTATGCTGATACCTGCATATCAGTGTCATACCTGACTTTAAAATAGCTGAAATAAATCCAATTGAAAAATAAAACCAATAGTCTCATTTTACAATATGATAAGAAAAAAAGGACCACAAAGTTTCAGGCATAGTTAGTTTTAACAGGCTTACTATTAGGGAAAGTGCATTTAGTAATATAATGTGTAGGACTGAAGACAGGGGCAGAGTTAGGATTAATGAATATGAATAAGGTGGGCCAGGGGACTTCACCCAGATGTAGACTTTCTCAGGGAGGCTGAGGAGCCTGCACACTGCATGACTGAAACACACCTTCTTTGCTCTTTTAGAAACTGGAGACATCTACCTAAAATTATCAGTTCAGAGATACTATCTTATCAGTGCTACATTCTAAAGACATGTTAATCCAACACCTCAAACAATATCCAGTGCCTTCAGCAATTTTGAGTAGGTTTCATCAATTTCTACAGCCTTGCTAAAGCAGAAAAGTTTAATAACTGCATGGATAAAGGTTTGCCCACTGGTGTAAAGGTAAGTCATCTGTTTGTACCTACAGTGACCCAGGTTTAAGGAACAGACCTTGTATGGGAGGATAGGATGAAGCAGCTGGCAGCCCATTTTTGATGGTGGTAGGTATACTAGGTCATGCCTGTGTAACCTCTGGTGGGCCTTGCATGTTGCAAACTGTAAACAAGCAGGAATGACAAGACATACAGTGTATGATGTGTGGGTGTGCATATCATGCATGCTGACCTCACTGCATGCATGATATACACACCCACACATCATACACTGTATGGGTGTGCATAGCATGCATGCTGACCTCACTACGTGCATGATATACACACCCACACATCATACACTGTATAGGTGTGCATATCATGCATGATGATCTCACTGCGTGCATGATATACACACCCACACATCATACACTGTATGGGTGTGCATAGCATGCATGCTGATCTCACTGCGTGCATGATATACACACCCACACATCATACACTGTATGGGTGTGCATAGCATGCATGCTGACCTCACTGCATGCATGATATGCACACCCACACATCATACACTGTATGGGGGTGCATAGCATGCATGCTGATCTCACTGCGTGCATGATATACACACCCACACATCATACACTGTATGGGGGTGCATAGCATGCATGCTGACCTCACTGCATGCATGATATGCACACCCACACATCATACACTGTATGGGGGTGCATAGCATGCATGCTGACCTCACTGCATGCATGATATGCACACCCACACATCATACACTGTATGGGGGTGCATATCATGCATGCTGATCTCGCTGCATGCATGATATGCACACCCACACATCATACACTGTATGGGTGTGCATAGCATGCATGCTGACCTCACTGCATGCATGATATGCACACCCACACATCATACACTGTATGGGTGTGCATAGCATGCATGCTGACCTCACTGCATGCATGATGTGCACACCCACACATCATACACTGTATGGGTGTGCATAGCATGCATGCTGACCTCAATGCATACATGATATACACACCCACACATCATACACTGTATGGGTGTGCATAACATGCATGCTGACCTCACTGCATGTTCCTTTACTCAGCTGATACTGTAACCAGCTAGCCATTGTATGCTGTCTGTGGCACCTTTTCTCAAACTCCATCTCAGTTCTGGCTCACAGTCCTAAGACTGAAAATTAGCAACATCTCTGCCCTCTGAGAAAAACGTAGGTCTGCACAGCATCAACAAATAGATATCTGTGATCATCTAGAAAGGAATAACTGAAGTACTTGGGTGTGTGTGTGAAAGGTGGATGAAAGAAGCCAGAGGTCAGTGACATTGAGGTAAGGAATGGGGTGTATTTGACCTCATCTACAGAAGTGGGTTCAGTCCTACCATTTGCATTCTGCTTCCTTAAAGGAAGATTAGTCCAATAGATTCAAGAGTGTTCCTTTCTAACTCTTTATAAGGTACCTATCCCTGGTCACTGTTTTTCTACATATGTTGAGAACATCCTATCCAGTTCTTCCCACCAAAGTCACTGGATTGCTTGCTAGAATGTCTATGATATCATCCAAATGGGTTTCACCATGCCCTTGTCAAATTCTTATCATACGTAGGCATTCAGTTCTATGACTATTGCAGCTGTTTCCCATCTGATTTGTTGGTTCCTATCAGCTGCTTCTAATGACCTCCCCTGTTAACAAGACATTGAATATCTCCTCTTTAACCTAACAGTTTTCTTTGCTGCCTGTGCCAACCAGAAGGTCTTAGGGTTACTATAATGACAAGCTTCAACTGCCTTCTGCCACATCTCTTTGCAATAATCTCAACTATTAATGTTTTGAACAGAGTCTGTTCAGATCACACATCTTAGACTTTCCAGTGCTGTTTAGGATGTGGGAGTTGAATTCATCCTGAGCTGATGAATTGGTTAGGAACTCAAATGATAACCTCACTACATGCTTTAGTTTTCCGGCTATTGGCTATTTAAAGCAGCCATTCCAGCGATCTGGCTGAACTCCCTACCAAAAGTCAAGTCAAAATCAGGTGCAACTTCATTGATTTATTGGTCATCGTTATTTGTTTCAGTCAGTTTGATGTCTAATTAAAATATTCAATGTATATAATCAAGTCCAAGTTCAAACATATATTTAAATATTTGTTTTCTATGTCATTTCCATCTAATAATTAAAACTGCATTGAGGGAGGCAGTGATATTTTTAAAGGATGATTATGTTCTTACAGAAAAATACATGTGACATTTTCCTTACTATCGCTATTCCAAAATGTTGACCAGACAAAAAGATATAGGGCTTTTTCCTTAATTCAAAGTAGTACTTGCCTGAATTTGATGTAGATCTTTGTATCTTGCAATTAGCTTGTACTTAAATTTGTATGCTTTGACAGACATTTCTTCAAGAAGGTAGAACCATATTATTGCAAAGTTTTTTATATTTTATTTAATAATGAACTTTTCCTAACACCTTCACCTCATCAAACTATTTTTTCTCTTTGTTTCTTGGCATTATACTGATTTTGATCCAAGAAGTGAGAATAGGGCTGTCACCTTTTAAGTGGGCCAAAGTGGGACATGGGGATGTGGCCAATATGACACTAGCCACACCCTCTACCATGACATTACCACAGGAGCAGTGAAGGAGGTGCTGTTATGGGTATGACGGATGGCTGCTGGAGTGGCTAGTTAGCTGGCTAGCTGACTGCTGGAGTGGCTGGTTGGCTAGCTGCTGGAGTGGCTAGCTGGCCAGCTGCTGGTGAGGCAAGCTGACTGACTGGCTGGCTGCTGGAGTGGCTAGCTGGTTGGTGGGAGTAGCAGCTAGATGGATGAATGACTGGATGGATGGCTTGATGGATGGATGGCTGAATGAATGGATGCCTGGCTGGATGGATGGCTGGCTGGCTGCATGAATGGATGGTTGGCTGCATGAATGGATGGCTGGCTGGCTGCATGAATGGATGGATGACTGGATGGATGGATGGATGGATGGATGGATGGATGGATGGATGGATGGATGGATGGATGGATGGATGGATGGATGAATGGATGGATGGATGGATGGATGGCTGCATGAAGGAATGGATGGCTTGCTGCATGAATGAATGGATGGCTGGCTGCATGAATGAATGAATGGATGGCTGGCTGGCTGGCTGGCTGGCTGGATGGCTGGCTGGCTGGATGAATGGATGGCTGGATGGATGGATGGATGGATGGATGGATGGATGGATGGATGGCTCATTAGAAAAAAAAATTCGGTCGTTTTTTTAGTGGCTATAGAAGTGCTTAAAACAAAGCACTCGTACAGCCCGATCTTTGCAGGGCTTTTCCTGCCCCAATCCCCAACCCTTTCATGAATTGCAGCCAATTGCTGCATGTATTAAAGCACCCAGACCTAACAGGCAGCAGCTTCGCGTGCAGGTCCGGGTTGGTGACATAACTGAATTGCCGTGGAAAAGCCGGACATAATTGCGGCTTTTCCACAGCAATTCAGTGCGATTGAAAAGTGGGACATTTCAAGTCCCACTACTTTGCACTGTGGGCAACGGGATGAGGCAGATCAACCCATGAGTGTCCTGCTGACTACGGGATGGGTGGCAACCTTAAGTGAGAATTTGAATGCTAGCTAATCTCCTTTAAGTCATTAACACCTATGTGGTGTGGAATGTCACACCTCTAGCAGCCTACAGCCATCTTATATTCCAGAGCATTTTCTGATAAATAAACTTAAAGAGCATAAGATAAACAAATGTAAATATTTTGTTGACAATAAAAGCTTAAACAGTGTACACATAGCAATGTTATTAGTAAGAAGTATTCTTTACAGTGATAATAGTGTATTCACAGTGTTTTCTGTAAATAATTTAATATACTATAATGCACATAAACCCCAAATTATAATTTTGCAAGCATTCACAAGTAATTTTCATATCTTGAACACTATGCAACCTAGACATATATTGTTAGAACATTTTTATTAACCTGACATAAGGTTTTATATGACAACAAGAAATTTCTCTATAAGTGTATGCTTATTTAGTTATTTACAAAAATATGAAAACATATGCTTAATTGTATATCAGCAAAACAAGTAATACTGAACATCTCTAAGAAATGCAACTTACAGTTCAAATATCAAAGAAATGTTTTCTTCAGCAACATCTAAGGCTTCACTTAATGTCATGCAACAGTTTGTAAGTCATTTAGTTTTTGAAGTATTAGGTACTTATGGACGTTATTTTCATAAATGCTAGCAAACAACTAGCAATTTTTCTAATATAGTGTGATACAAATTGGCTTTGACAGTAAATTGTTCTGTCTCCCACATTGGTGTTTCATACCATATACCACAATAACATGTAGGTCTCTCAGTTATGAAAATATGAACATAAATTTGAAAATATGAATAATATGTGACAAACGGTTTAATTTCTGTACTGCATGACATCCTAGACCAACAATCTTAGTGTCACTTGTCTTTAACACTTCAACCTATTATTAGCTGGTAAGTCTGTTAGTTAAAGAAGCCTGACACAAACAATTTCTAGTTGCTATAAAGCAGTGTGGGTGTAAACTGTTAGTATACAGAAAGGGCATTTTAGGCTTGCGCGAATTAACAGGTTAAGCTGGGTCCTCTGTAATTATTCAGAGGGAAACGACAGAGGGAGTCTCAATATCTTCTGTAGAATGGTATAAACTGGCAAAAGGATATTCTCCAAATTTTCCTTTGACAAGAGCTCTGCCTCAGTGTGATAATAATACCACCCTAGTTAAAGTCTACCTTTCATATTTTTCTTTTGTATGAAGTTCTTATGTACCATCCAAAGTTTATATCTGAAGACTATCAGCTATAGACATTGGAAAAAGTCAACCATTTTATAACCTATCTACTAATTCTAAATATCCTTTTCTAATACCATAAGGAATCAATTTCATTGTTTAAACTTTTATTACTAGATTTTTAGTACCAAATAGTGATTTGTTGACAGCTCAGCAACTCTCTTCCTCAAATGCCCAGAGTATACAGCCTTTTGTCTGCAGACATGACTATAAAGTCAATCATTGTCCTTTGTCTGAAGGTTTTCTGTTAAAAGTACACCTATGATTATCTTTGTTTTTAAACATGATGTTTGTTCAGGACAATCTATGATCAGGACAGAAATTAAAAACAATTTGCCACTTGAGTTCAAACTGAGGAAGCCTTTCCCCCAAGTCACACCATTAAAAGTATCTCCGTTATTGTTAAGGTAAGCAATGAAGTCTCCCAGTAAGACTACCTAATTACTAGATGAGAACATATCAAATACCATTCTTACTGCCTTTAAGGTGGCCAGAAGCTTCAAATACATGTTAGATTCATATGCACAAATAAGAGAGTCTGTTCCTTTCTTCTTCTCATAACTACATTTCTATGATCCTCCTATCTTCTGGCACAAAGACCAACATATAGCATGTAGCCAGGGGGCTTGTGATTGTTCTACAGCCATCTGGTGCCTTACCTGAGAGTCGTTTCCAGAGAAAGACAAAGAGAGAAACTCCACTTTGTCATTCTAGTCAAGGTTCAGAACCACTGCAGTGTGATAAGACCAGCTAAATAACGATGGAACTTTTTATCCTCCCATACAAAATCTGGCTTCTTCTCCAGCAGTGAGATGGCATTCCATGTCCCAAGGGTCAGTTTCACTACCAAGGTCTGGCACACTTTAATATGATATTCCACTACTTGCCACTTAGATGACATCATATTTTATCTGTATCCTTTGATATTTTGGATAGTGGGTCCACATGGTGGCTCTATTCAGGTTTTTCATGGCCATCTTGGTTGGTCTACAATGTGTCACCCAACCACCAGGTACTCACAAGTGAACTCTCCCTCTAGGCCTGTATCTGGGAGAAGATTCCACTATCTCTGTGTCAGACAATGTTCTTTGATTCTTTAACTGAACCTTTATGGATTTCTCATTTACATTACTATTTTGGCTGGCCTATCTTCTGGGGTCTGTTTGCTAAGAATTTTTAGACAAAGTAAGTCTAACAATCACAGAGACACAGAAAGCCTTCTACAATGATTCAACCCATAATTCCAGGAAAGGCTCTAGAATGTCAGCTCACCTTAAAAAAAAACACTCCACAGAAGATCAAATTAGTGTGTGCAACACTGTACATGATATGTGAAAAAGATAAATACAACATTATTAAATACAGAAATTGATGAGAAGTTTAAAGAATGTGAGAGAGACATTGGACAAAGTAGTACACACAGTGGCATTTTTGGATGCAAGGCTTGTCTATGGTGTAGGAGTAGACAATGTGATTCATGTTGTCTAATTCAGCAAATGGCTACATTACTATAATGCTCAGTGCTTTGATTTTTATTTAAGGCTGGAACAACAAGTAAAGAGGACACAGTACTGGCTTCATGGCCTGCATAGGTCTAATAATAATGTAAGCTAGCATGAGGCATAGAAAAACATTATGAAAGTCATGGTTTCTTCCTTCACAACATTGAAATAGCTACTTGCTTGATCTCCAAAACTGAGTGTCAACTCCATGGTACAAAATGCTAAAAACCTAACTGTATGCTGGCTAACTTGGGTTCAGGTAATAACTTGGATACTTGGAGAAGCCGAATGGGAGAGGTGACAGTGAGAGGCTGATGCCAGGTTGCCCATCGTGAAGGAAGACAGTTGGTTTATTCCTACAACAGGAATACAACAAGGATTCACAGTTCTCTGCAGACAGGACCACCGCAAACAAAAACCCACATGAGGAGTGCACAAAGCCAGCCAAGCAGAAGAGCTGGGTAAAAGTATGCACGTGCATTAAGATGAGCGTTACAGGACACACACACGCACACACACACACACACACACACACACACACACACACACACACACACACACACACACACACACACACACACATGGATATGCGCAGATGAAATGAGAAGAGCAACACAAAATAAAAGTAGATTGTAGTAACTACTACATCCGACTAAATAGGCTAAAATTGTCTAAACTGGAAGTTTAATTGGCAGAAGTAATGTACTGATGCTGTGGAAATCATAAAACGTGGCATACAGAGAGCCACAATTAATATGTGAGCATTTAAGGTCCACGGTCTATAGCTGGGGCAGGTTGAATAGACATTGATGAAGTAGTCTCCAATGTAAGTGACAACAACACTCAATAAGTCAACAAAGGGAGAGAAAGCAATGTGAAACAGCAGCACAGTGACATTGAAACTGTTTATAGTTACTTTGTGTGTACATATGATAACAAAATTACATGCTTTCCTCAGCATGACAGACAGAATTTATTTTTTTTAAACAAGAAACATCTTTATTAAATTATCATGTATGACATAGGCCATGTTACATTTACATAAATGACAATAAACCATAGTGACACAATCTCAGTTGCAAACATTATACATTCCAAACTGTGTGACACAACTGTAGCTGCAAACGTTATATATCACTTCTAACATATTCAGTAATTGTTAGTCAACCATTACATAGCTCTTTCAAATCCTTCCATCCTTTAAACCTCATTCCTACTCTGCATGTATTGATCTCACAGTTCCCATTCATCCTATGTAATTTGCTCCTACCCCTTTCTAAAGATCCCAGATCTGTTGTATTAACTCTTGTTACTATATTCACTACTTCTATTAAAGTTGGTTTAGACTTTGATTTCCATTTTCTAGTAACTGCTATTTTGGCAGCCATCATAAAGAATGTATTGTTGAGGGAGATATTCTAGTATGCCTGACATTAAGCAGAAAATATAATCTGCAGCAGATCTTTCTTGCTGGCTTATAGGTTCATAGGTTCACAGGTTCATACTAGGCTATCTGCCCTAGGGCATTTATAAGCCTAGCCAGAGTGTGTTTGGCTCTCGCCACCCATTCTAAATTAATTTTGCTATGCCTTTTTTTGAGGTTAGTATACTGTGCCTCTGTCTAACAGTGACACAGAAGTGATAGCCGGGGTAAACCTACGATCTCCCATCCACTCATCAAGATTCCTCTTGAAGAGAGTCAATGTGGGACTCTGCCTAACCTGGACTGGGATTTTATTCCAGAGTGAAGGGAGCCTCTGGGTTATGAATCTGTCCCTCCAGCATGTCCTATTTATTTCAGTGCTGAGGTTCAAGTCTCTTGAGCGTAGCTCAATGGGATTTGGATTTTCTGAGGTGCAGCATGTACATTAATTCGGGTTGGACATGGCTTTATCGCCAGGCACAGATTGCCTCTGAGCAGGCGGTATGCCACTGAGTAGAGCTGGAGTTTCTTTAACCAGGCAGCATATGGCATCTGTTTGAGCCCTTTGATCCTCTTGGTGAGGTACTTTTGGGGTCTTTCCAGTTGCTGCAGGTGTCTGGTAAGGTACATCCCAAAAGGGCATTGTACTCAATTATGGGCCTGATGAGGGATGAGTAAAGAGGCACGATGACCTCCCCTGATCTAGATGTGAATCCCTTCATGATTAGGTGGGCTATATAAAATGTTTTTCTAACCACTTTGGCCACGTGGTTGTCAAATGAGAGATTGCTATCAACTTGGGTCCCCAGGTCCCTAATGACTTCTTCTGTACTTAATGGATTACCACCTATGTGGTAATTTGTGGGCACTTTGTTTTTGCCAAAGGGGATGACTATACACTTTTTGGCGTTTAGCTTGAGGCCATGGCTCTGGCACCAGTTGTCTGTTTCTATGAGGCCCTTTTGGAGGATGCTTGTGTCGGCTGGAGAGTTGATTATGGCCCAGTTTGCAGTCATCTGCGAACTTGGTCAGCCACAGTCCTTCCGTGTTGGCCTGTACCACTGAGAAATATATACCGAACAAGAGAGGTCCCAGGACTGAGCCTTGTGGGACGCCACTTGTAACTGGTTTGGAGTCTGACATGGCTCCAGCAATTCTAACCATGTGGGTTCTGTCCTTGAGCCAGTTTGCAACCCATCTAGTGACATAGGGGTTTATATTTAAGCTGGTGAGCTTATCTATAATGCCCGAGTGGGGTATTGTATCGAAGGCTTTTGCGAGGTCCAGGTAGGCTGTGTGGACCACCTCCCCTCGTCAATGGCCTTGGTGACTGTTTCAAAGAAATCGACCAGGTTTAAGAGGCAGGATCTGCCCTTAACAAAGCCAAACTGGGTAGGATCCAGTGTCTGTAGGTCCCCGATATCTTTATTTATGAGGTCCATGATGATCCTTTCCATAGCTTTGCAGACCAAGCTAGTCAGGCTTATGGGGTGATAGTTTCCAGGATCCGTTGAGGCACCACCTTTGTGGAGAGGGACCACTGTTGCTGTACGCCACTCTTTGGGTACATATCCTGTAGTAAGGTTAAGATTGAACAGTAGTTTTATGTTTGGGTTTAGCTCTTCTTGGAGTTCATGTAGGATGCAGCATCTGGTCCCATTGATGCTGTGTTTTTTTGCTTTGGAGAGGGCGGCTCTTACCTGAGCATCTGAGATGTCAGGGGTGCAGCACTCTGTTGGGATAGATATTTGCACTTTTGGTGGGGAGGGGGGGGGGAGTTTGCACTGAACCTGTCAGCTAGGATGTTGGCAATGTCTGTGGGCTCGGTGTATTTTTTGTCATTTTGGACTAATTCTGAGCATATCTGGGAATTCCTACCCAGGTTCCTAACATAACTAAAGAAAGCCTTGTGATTATCCTTAGTGTCCTGTGCAATTTTTCTCTCGAAGCTGGCCTTAGACGATTTTATGAGTGCCCGTAGTTTTTTGCTAATACTGATCAGAGATGCCTTCCCTTTTTGGGATTTTGCTCTATCATGTAGTAGCTTCCTCCTTCTGTTGTATAGTTTGTTTATGGCTGGGGTCCACCAGATAGGATGTCTGCCTTTGGAGGATTGGGTCTTGGTTTTATTTGGGATTGCATGATCCATGCATTCCTGAAGGTGTTCATAGAATGCGTTTATAAAGGATTCTGTGGTCTGGGCCATATTTTCCACAGGCTGGGGAGCTTTGAAGGATTTCGCCTCGGTTTTGAGGCATGTGAAATTTGCTTTAGAGAAATGTTTCACTGTGGTTTTCTGGGCAGGGGGTGGGGTCGGGATGTGAATATCCAGTAAGATTAGTTTATGTTCTGATCTTACTAGTGAGGGATACACTTCTGGTCTGGAGCATAGTGTCCCCATGTTGGTGATGATCAGGTCCAGTATGTTTTCCCCTCTTGTGGGAGTGGTAACAAGTTGTTCCATAGCATTTGAGTTTATAAATTCTAGGAAACTTTGGGCTAGGGTGTTGGAGCTAGAGCAATGCTCCCAGTCTATGTTTGGGTAGTTGAAGTCACCCAATATAATGGTGTTTGGAGAGACCTTCATATTTTCCAGTATTCTCAGGAAGGCAGAGTGGGGTTCCTGTGTTTGGGAGGGTGGTCTGTAGCAGGCTATAAACTGGAAGGCAGTTTTACCCACAGTTAGTTGCACATGGATAGTCTCTGATGCTTCGTGCTGTGCCACCAACCTGGAGATGTGGGTATCTTTGACGAATATTGATACTCCCCCTCCTTTTGTGGTTCGGTCCAAGTTTTGGGGCCGAAAAGCATGGTATGAGGTATAGCCTGGTAGTGCTGGGGTGCTCTCGGGAGCCTTGAACCAGGTATCTGTTACTGCACAGATATCGATGTGCTCCATGCTGAGGAGAGTTTCGAGTGCGTGCATCTTGAGGTTTAGACTTCTGGCATTGAGTAGCATTACCCTTAGTTTCTTTTTCCTTGTGATACCTATGGAGGTGGGTTTGTCTTTTGAGCTTTGCCTAAAAAAGACACTATGGGGGTGGCAGCAGCCTTTGCCAATATCCAAAGCCCAGGGGTGACAGGTGCAAGCCGTCCCTAGCGAAGCATCGTGGCTTGTCGAGCATGTCATCCCAGGCTGACAGGCATTGGATCCCCTTTGAATAACACCAACACTTAAGCCAATTGTTGAAATTGATCATCTTGTCTTCATATTGTGGCATCATTCTTGGTGAAGGTAAGATGCCACTCAAGGTCAGGGTCATACCGGCCTGGGCTACATGCTCAGAGAGCTCCTCTATGTCTCTTTTCATGTAGTCCAGGGAGGTACGTCTCAGGTCATTCACACCAGCATGGACAATGACTGAGTCATATTTGTACTTGCCTTGGAGTGACCTGAGTGCTTGTGTTATGTGGCAGATCCTAGCGCCTGACAGGCAGCTCACCATGACCTTCTCCTTGTTCAGCCTGGTGAGCGGGACGTCAGTGTGCCTGACGATAGAGCCACCTATTACAAGTGTATCAGGTGTGCTGTTTAGCCTTAAGGGCTGTGACTGTTTGGCACACTGGCTTTGTGAGCTATGTGTTGCACGTGTTTTGTTTTGGGGTAGCGGTTGCTTGGGTGTCTGCTTTGGAGGTCTCTGATGCTTAGGCAGATTTTTATTTAGAGCCTCTGAGTATGTTTTTGTCTGTTTATGTGTTTGGTTTGTTGTCGTGGTAGGTCTATGTGAGACTGGAATTGTAGTGAGTGTGGTTTCTTTCTCCTCCTGACTGGTTATGCCAGTACTGAGTTGAGAGAGCTTAGCCTCCAGTTTGGCTATATGGTTGCATCTCTCTCATGTGTTGGAATTTGTTGGGAGGAGGAGAGGGTTGTCTGTGTATATGAGGCAGTTGTAACATTGCCTCAAGATTCCCAGATTCACCAGCTGGACCGGAGAGGAGATTGACAACTGACCTTTGGACATGCTAGAATAGTTTTGGGAATTCCTTTATAATTGAAAAAAAGGGCCAATGGGGAACAAGGTACTCAAGAAGAGTTTGTGAGGGTGTGGTGCTTTTAATTTTTTAGAGCTGACTTATATAATTGCTTTAGTGAGCAAGTGCCAGGTAACTTAAATGCAATGTGTTACAGGTAACTTAAATGCAAAAATGACAAACAGTAACTTTCTTTCAAGTGAAACAAGGAAATAAGTACAGTAAGCAATGCAGATATAACTAGGGATCCACAGAAGTGCTAAAAGGCCACGTTTTAGGTGGAATTAGCATTTCAGGGAAATAAACAAACAACAAGCATACAAACAAAGCTAGATTCAGCAGGCCTGGATCTAGTCTATGTTACAGCAAACAAGGTGTACCAATTTCAGTAAGAAACAGTTAGAATATGCAGGCACTATAAGCCTTTAACCAGAAATTCCCTGCTCAGAAGGGCAGAGTCCAGCCTCTCCTCCCACAAGAGTGCAGACCGCAATCCTTCTTAACGTAAAATAACTGGCCTGAAGCCCAAGTGCTTAAACCAGAACTAATACACTTTTAGAATAACAGACACTGAACTCTCAATCAGCAGTTCCCAACTTAGAAGGATGTAAGCTACCTGTCCTGCCACCACAGTGCAGGCCACAAACCTTCCTAATGTAAAACAACTAGTCTGAAGCCCAAGTGCTTAATCCAAAAGACTTAGAAATGATAGCTACACTTTAATCAAGTTACTACCAGCAGTAATAAATACAACTGAATACTTTAAAGAATGCCTGGATTAGTGCTCAAGTTATACAAACAAAGCTAGATTCAGCAGGCCTGGATCTAGTCTATGCTACAGCAAACAAGGTGTACCAATTTCAGTAAGAAGCAGTTCAAATATGCAGGCACTATAAGCCTTTAACCAGAAATTCCCAGCTCAGAAGGACAGAGTCCAGCCTCTCCTCCCACAAGAGTGCAGAACACGAACCCTCTTAATGTAAAATAACTGGCCTCAAGCCCAAGTGCTTAAACCAGAATTAATACACTTTTAGAATAACAGACACTGAGCCCTCAATCAGCAGTTCCCAACTTAGAAGGATGTAAGCTACCTGTTCTGCTACTACAGTGCAGACCACAAACCTTCTTAATGTAAAACTGGTCTGAAGCCCAGGTGCTTAAACTAAAAGGCTTAGAATGAGTTACACCAAGCAGTAATAAATACAATTGAGTACTTTTAAGATGACGCAAAAGCAAAATAAAGTAGGAAAAAACACAAATACAGTAAAAGCAGATACATTTTTTTTTTTTTTTTTTGTGGAAAGAGAGAAAGGAAAGAGAGAAAGGAGTAGCAGAAACTAAGCTGATTGGCCTTCTCAAATGCTCTCCCTATACTGGGTAGAATGAGGTAATGACACTAGATTGATAGCCCTCAGTGTGCAATGCTGGAGTTAGAACCTGCTTAAAAAATTACATTATTGGACATGATTCTCTCATATGTGGTGGAAAAGAATATCACAGATCTGCAAAAGTGAAGCCATTCTTAATTCTTTTTCAATACCTATATATATGTCAGAATACATAGTAAACCTGGAAAGACGGCACACCTCTGTTCTGATGAAAAAAATAATGTTGAAATTAATGTCTTCATTCTTGCTGTATCCAAAATGATACCTTGAAAAAAATGTAGTTCTTGAATACTATCTCATCTATTTATTGTATTGTGATGCATTATATGAGGAATTTCACTTGACTTACAGAATTTTTCTTCTTCTTTCTAAATATTGCTTGTTTTCTTCCCTTTAGGATGGTACAAAGGATATACTCTGAAGAACAGGTCTTTCCGGGTAAGGTACTTTAGAATTTTATTAGACATATGCAAAGTATGTAAAAGAAAGATATTTAGGCATATCTATATCTATATCTATATCTATATCTATATCTATATCTATATCTATATCTATATCTATATCTATATCTATCTATGATACTAAACATAAAATATTAAAGGAAAAATAGTGTTAATCTGTATGGAATTGGTGTTAACTAATGCTTCTATAATACTGACTACAAGGACACCTGCAGCTGTTTGATTGAAGTGTTGCATGTCTAAGGTGTGAATATGATATTAGCAGATGTAGCCTATTACTGTATAAAACCACTTGTTGCTGGTTTGGCCCCGGGATGAAAGCACTGGACATTATGGGTACCAAATTCGGAACTTCTGACCATGTCAAATATCCTGGAAGTTAATTTTGTAATGCTAGTGGGTGCCTTGTGGTTTCCGATTTAATGAAGTCTTTGTTATGAGTGCCAGAATAACAAGTTGCTCACCAAGAGCAGATGCAGTATGAAATCTGTTTATTTTCTCTTTTATTGGTCCAATACCATGTTACAACAGAGTAAACTGTCTTTCTTCTTTCAGCAAGTGAAGAGCGCCACTATAAGGAAACTATTACTAAAATGAATGGTAGTGGATTAGCACCTACCTCTTTCTCTTTTCTGTCTAAAACATTTTGCTCCTTACATTTCCTACCCACTCACTATCTCACTAAATAGGTGCCTTAGTGAAGGCTATGTCCCAGTCACCTAAAAGTGCACTAAGATTATCTTGATATTCAAAGAAGGAGATATGCAAAAAGTTGTAAACTACAGTACAAAAATATACTAAAATCTCCTAATCAAAATATATGAAAGTCAAGGACACTAATTTTCCATTGTTCCAGGAAAATACTGGGCTGTCTGATTGCATGAAGATTATGAAATTTTCTTGGAATATGGCATTTTAGTCCCAATCACTCATTCACCATCATTTGAATTCTGTCTTACATTTACTACATATAACCCCATGGGATTGCGTACAGAGTTTTTTATCCTGAAAAAAATCGTTTTTTATTTTGCATGTGTGGATACACTATGGGAATTATAAGCATATAAAATCACAGGTAAGATTCACTTATTTCTTTTTAAGAATATGATATTTCATTCTTTTAATCTCACATTTTCAATGTGGTTTTATGAACTTGTTATAGCACCTTTACAGCTTTCTATAAGCTACTGCAGCATATTGCCTCAAATTAGAATATTGGATAGTCTACAACTGCTATATTGCTATACTATTCAAAGGCATTTTACACGGTTAACCATCAGTTGCAGTTTAGCACTCTGGAGACCTTTGGCTGCAGTGATACTGTCCTAACCTGGTTCAGTTTCTGTTTCACAATAGAACTCAAAGTGTTAGCTGGCAAAACACTTCCTCCACTTTCATTGCACCTAACAAATACTTAGCTCCCTCAGAGATCTATATTAGGGCCCCTTATTTCAGTTTATACAAATAACATTACCATAGTCACTACTGGAATCACCTTAATCCTGTATGAATATGATTTAGTTTTATTCCACTCTGTAACAACCCTTCAGAAACTATAAACTGAACTCCAAATATCATTCAAGAAATTGGATTGCACAAAAAACAGTTTTTCATGAAAAAAAAATGAGATTATTTATTTGGTGACCATCCTCTAAAATCATCCTTATCATTTGTAAACTTCACAATAAAAGACATACTTGGTGGTAATGAATTTGCCTCTCAATGGAAATACATTTTAGTCTCCATTAATAGTCACCCCTGTTATTTGCACTACATATGTAAAATGCTATTTGAGATGTTCACATACAGAAAAAATGCAGCATTTTATTGTCTATGACCAGCTTTATTTCCATTTTTAAAGAAGAAATATCCTGAAAGTTTATTATTCCTAAACTTATATATGGCATAATAGTCTTAGGAAGAAGACATATTCATTAAAATCACTGATATCAACCTACAGTAAAATTGCTAAATTAGCAATTGTCAATTGTGAAATATTATCTCTATCTGTATTTCTGCCGTGATTATCTTGTTTTTTTTGTTATTTTTTTTTCTGTTTTCAGGATTAATCCAGGTACTTTCTGAAAAAGAACTTGTCCTCATTGGGTAACATGGAAAATACAATAAAATAATTCAATAAATAAATAAATAAAATATACATATATGCACATACAGTACACATACCCTACCAATAAAGAGTATACCTGTATGAACACATTCACTTACTCACAGCTATGGATGTATCCATACTTTGTTCATACAATTACACACACACACATACACATACACATACACATACAAATACAAATGTACACACAAATACACATACACATACACATAAAGTGCGCATTCACTTACCCACAGCTATGGCCGTATCCATACAGGGGAGATTGTCAGCACAAATACCACAAGATACACATCACATAGCCAAGCACAACGCACACACACCCCTGCAGAGGTTCTGAATAAAAACTTACCTAAACAGCAGGAACCTCCAAAACACACTCACAAAGACTCCACACAACTCCAAACACATCACACACAGCAGACAACACACCAGTGTCTCACAAACACAGCCCATAAGGCAAAACAATAAATCATCACAGCCCACAAGATATAACAATAAACCAAATGTACTAGCTATTGGTGACTCAATTGTGAGACACACTGATGTCCCCCTCACCAGGAATGATAAGGGGAAGGTCACGGTCAGTTGTCTGTCTGGTGCCAGAATCCACCACATCACGCACGCACTTAAGTATCTCCACAACAGGTACAAGTGCAACTCTGTCATTGTCCATGTTGGTGTGAATGACTTGAGATGTACCTCCCTAGATTATATGAGGAGAGACATGATTAAGCTCTTAGAGTATGTGTCCCAGGCAGGTATGACCCTAGCCCTAAGCAGCATCCTACCTTCAACAAGAATGTCACCACAATACCAACAGAAAAATGATTGACTTCAACAATTGGCTTGGTTTCTGGTGTCATTCCAAGGGGATCTAGTATCTGACTGCCTGAGATGACATGGTTAACAGGCCTCGATGCTTTGCCAAAGATAGCCTCCACTTGTCACCACTGGGTTTCCAGATCCTGGCCAAGGCTCTTGCCTCCTCCATTGTGCCTTTTTTAGGCAATGTCCCAAAGACAAATCTTCAAACGTAAAAGATTTGCCAAAAAGCAAATTGAAGGTCATGCTGCTTAACGCTAGAAGCCTTAATCTGAAAATGCACTCACTGGATGCTCTCCTTGCACTGGAAGATGCCGATGTCTGTGTGGTCATGGAAACTTGGTTCAGGAGTGTGGAGAGCACCCCTTCCTTACCAGGCTATACTCAATCCACACATTCTGAGCCCAAATTGAGTTGGGAAGACTAAGTGTGGTGGAGTCTCTGTTTTCTTTAAGGACAGGCACACCTCCAGACTGGTTTGCCAGCATGATGCACTAGAACTACTCCAGGTGCAACTGACAGTTGGCAAGACACCCATCCAAGTTATAGCCAGCTATAGACCTCTCTCCATGACTCAGGATATCCATTCCTCTTACCTGAATCTACTTGACTCCATTAAGGTACCCTCTAACACTCTGATCCTTGGTGACTTCAACTACCTCACCATAGACTGGGAGAACTAATCCTGCACTAATGCACTCAATCAACAATTCCTTGACTTCATCAGTTCTAATGCACTAGACTATCTTTTCTCATCCCCCACAAGGAGAGATAACATTCTGGACTTGGTTTTCACCAATATGGGTGACTGCAGCACCCCTTTCATAGTATGTTCTTCCCTGGTGAGATCAGATCATCAGACTGTCTCATTCGAAGTTCTATCTCACACAATCCCCCAACCATAATCAAGCAAAAAAACTTCTCAAAAGTTGACTACAACCTCCTAAGGTAGGGTATCTGTAGCTTCACACCACAGCCCCCTTCTAGGCTGAGCAATATGTCAGTGCAGTATACAAGCACCTGTATAACTGTATGCACTCAGCCGTACCCAGTAGAACTAAAACCTGCTCGTTAAGGAAACAAACCTGTTTGGTGGACGTTCTCTGTCAGCAGGTTTTACAAAAAAAGGAAGAAACTATTGCCCAAGGGTAAAATGGAACATATTCCAAATTGGAAAAATGCCCTTCTTTGCCTCAACAAGCAAATTAGATCACTAGTAAAAGCCTCCCAAGCCAATTATGAATTGAAACTAGCCTCTGAAACAAATGGAAACCACAAAGCTTTCTTCAGTTACATCAGGAACCTCCATGGCAAAGTCTGGGTTTGTCCTGAATTTTTACTTAATAGTATCACTTATACAGATCCTGTTAACTTAGCCAACCTGCTAGCAGATAAGTTCAATGCAAATTTACCCCCCCCAGTCCACTCAAAAGCCCTTTCAACATCACTGATACTTGTACCGCACCTCACATCTCTGTAGATCAAGTGCTAAAGGCCCTATCCAAGGCAAAGAACACAGCTTCCATGGTGACTGATAGTATCCCAGGCTGTATTCTGCACCATCTCAAGCAAGAACTCATTTTGCCATTGAGCACCCCATTCAACCACAACCTAAGTACAGGCTTCATTCCAGCAGAGCGGTGAACTGCCATTGTCATCCCCTTGCAGAAAGGTGGTGGCACTACTGATGATGGAAACTATCGCCCCATTAGCTTGACAAGTCTGATCTGTAAAGCCATGGAACATATTATTATGGATCTCATAAACAAGGACATAGGCAATCTCCAAGCAATTGACCCCACCCAGTTTGGATTCGTCAAGGGCAGAACTTGCCTTTTGAACCTGGTTGACATCTTTGAGACTGTTTCCAAGGCCCTGGATGAGGGAAAATAAGTGCATACAGCTTACCTTGACATGGCCAAGGCCTTTGGCACAATCCCCCACTCAGGGATCATCAAAAAACGAACACAACTTGGCATAAATCCCTATCACATCAGGTGGATGGCGAACTGGCTCACTGAGAGGACCCCCAAAGTCAGAATAGGTGCCTCCACCTCTGATAGCAGACCTGTCACTAGTGGAGTTCCCCAGGGATCTGTCCTGGGACCCCTACTGTTTGGCATTTACTTCTCAGAGGTCCATGCAAGTTTGCAGATGACTGTAAGTTGGGTGCTGACATTGACTCCCCAAATGATGTTAACATACTGCAAGAGGGTCTCACAGCAACTAATAACTGGTGTCAAAGTCATGCCTCAAGTTAAACACAAAAAATGCATTATCACACCATACGGCAAAAACATGGCCCCTACTGATTACCAGATCAATGGCAACCCCCTAAGCACACAGCCTGTGGTGAGAGACCTGGGCATTCAGGTTCTTAACAACCTCACAGTCGACCAGCATGTAGCAGCAGTGGTAAAAAAAGCCTTTCACTTGATTCATCTCATAAGTAAAAGGATTGCATCCAGAAAAAAAGATGTTATTACCTCTTTAGACCAATAATTGATTGTAATGCTCCATTTGGTATGTACCTCTCCAAATATCTGCACCAACTGGAAAGGCCCCTGAAATACCTCACAAAGAGAATCCATGGCCTCCAACACCCGTCCTATGTGGACAGGCTCAAATCACTATCACTCTATTTGGTATCATACAGATTGCTCAGGGGTGATCTGTGTCTTGCCTACAAGTCAATCTTGGAGCCTGCCCTACTAAAAATGCTCCATATCCATAGGTCTAACACCTCACGCATTACATGCTTGAAAGGCTTGAATCTAATATGCAACATCAACAAAACCTGCTGGAGAGATAGGTTTGTCTCCCAGAGGCTGCCCTTCTCTGGAATAGACTTCCCATACATGTCAAACAGAGCACCTCGCTGACCCTCTTCAAGTGCAACCTTGATGAGAGGATGGGGACCACAAATTTGTCCCAGGGGTTCCACATGTGTCCCTCATTTACAGGGGAGACAGGTGCTGACTGAGGTTTCTTTTTGGGGATAAACTCTTGGCTAGGCTTGTAAGGGCTCCAGGGTCATTAGCCTAGTAACCTCCTATGATCCTATGATCCTATGTTCATACATATACAAACACATAAACATATACATATACATATCTATCTGTACATATATATATATATATATATATATATATATATATATATATATATATATATATATATATATATTTCGCTCTCCCTCTCTCTCTCTCTCTCTCTCTATATATATATATATATATATATATATATATATATATATATATATATACACACACACACACACACACACACACACACACACACACACACACACACACACACACACACACACACACACACACACACACACACATAAATGTACATATACAGTACACATGCACACACACCCTACCAATAAAGCATACACCTGTATGTACATATTCACTTACCTACAGTGATGGCCATATCCGTACTCTATTCATACAAATACATATATACCCTGTAAAAACATGTACAAATACGCATACATATACAGTATGCATACACATACCTAAAGATATGGCCATATCCTTACACTGCTCATACACATACACATACAAATACACTTATAAGCATACACATACCAATAAAACATACCCCTGCATATACCCATTCACTTACCCACATCTATGGCAATATCCATACTCTAGTCACATAAAGACACCAACACATACACATAAACATACACATACAGTACACATGTACACATCCTACCAATAGATAGTACACTTGCATGCACATATTCACTTACCCACAGCTATGGCCATATCCATATTGTCTTCATACAAATACACATACACGCACACATATTTATCCCAAGTTGACCAAATTGTTGGTGGTTAGGTGAGTGAAGTTCACAGAGGTAAGGGTCTATGGTAGTTAATAATGACTTCCTCTGTCCAGGATGGACATGGGCATCACTCCAGGGGTGAATTTGTGGTCACTCATCCACTGATGTAGGTTATGTTTGAATAGGGTCAGGGAGTGGCTCTGTTTCATGTGAACTGGAAGTTTGTTCCAGACAAGTGGCAGTCTCTGGGAGATGTATTTACCTCTTCAGCATGACCTGCTCATGTCAGAGGCTTGGTTAAGATCCCTGGACCGAGTGAACCTCCTGCAGTTTGATTTACAAATGTGTAGCATTTCCATCAGGGCCAGGTCAGAGACTGCCCTGTAAACAAGGGACAAGTCACCCCTTAGCAACCTGCAGGAGACAGAACACAGTGACAGGGCTTTCAGTCTTTCCATGTAAGACTTGTTTTGTGCACCCTGTAATTTCTTGGTGAGAAACCTCTGTGGTATATCCAGTTGTTGCAGTTGTCTATTGAAGTACATGCAAAAGGGAGCTTTGCACTCAATTATTGGTCTGATGAGGAGTGGGTATAATGGAATTATAACATCTAGATGCAATGCCTTTACATATAAGATATGCCACAGAGAAAGATTTCCTTAGTACTGTAGATATGTGGTCAAAGCTCAAGTTGCTAACAACCCAAGTACCCAGATCATGTACCACTGGGTCTACACTTAGTGGGTGCTGTCTATAATGTAGTTAGCAAGGATGTCAGCTTTCCCAAAGGGAATACTAATGCATTTTTTTGTATTTAGCTTTAATCGGTGGCTTTGGCACCGATCATTGGTGGACTCAGTGATTGCTCCCAATTTACAATCATCAGTGAATTTGGTGAGCCACAGGCTATCTAAGTTTGCCTGGACTTCTGAGAAATAATTTCTGAACAGCAAGGGGTCCAACACAGAAGCCTGTATTATGCCACTCATGACTGGTCTTTTGCTAGAGGTGAAGTCACCCACTTTGACAGTATGTGGTCTTTCGGTGAGCCAGTTGGCTATCCATGTGCTAATGGAGGAGTTAATTCCCAATTGTGAGAGTTTCTCTGTAATACTTGAGTGGGAGATTGTGTCAAATGCCTTGGCTAGGTCAAGATAGGTGTTATTCACTGTCTTTCCCTCATACAGGGCCTTGGTGACTTTCTCTAGGAAGTGAGCCATGTTGAACAGGCATGATCTACATTTAACAAATCTGAACTGGGTTGGATCCAGGCTTTGGAGATTACCTATGTCCTTGTTAATAAGGTCCATAATGCAGATGATAGTAGTCAAGCTTATGGGTCCATAATTCCCAGGGTTAGTTGATGGTCCCCCATCGTGCAGAGGGGTTACTGTTGCTGTCCTCCATTCTGACAGAACATGGCCAGTTCTCAGGCAGTGGTTAAATAGAGATCCAAGTGGGTCTGTTAGGTCATGTTTTAAGTTGTTTAAAAGGCAACCCGTGATGTTTTCTGGTCTCACTGATGATGTGTTTTAGCCTTGAACAGTGCTGAAATAACCTGCTCTCTTGAGATAATAGCATGGGGAATGGTGGCAGGTATACTTTGGGGGATGACTGGATAGGACAGAGGGTGAAGTTTTCTCCAAATCTGTCAGCTAGCAGGTTGGCTACTACCTCCGGTTGAGTGTGGG
Source organism: Protopterus annectens (assembly GCF_019279795.1). Classification (NCBI taxonomy): domain Eukaryota; kingdom Metazoa; phylum Chordata; order Ceratodontiformes; family Protopteridae; genus Protopterus; species Protopterus annectens. The sequence goes on along the minus strand of NC_056730.1, from coordinate 603,879,083 downwards.
TGGTGCCATCCACAACCAGTTCAGTGCATAACTGGGTATTACCATTTTGATTTTGGATGTAGTTAAATAATGCCTTGTGATTATCCTTAGCTTTTATGCTCAGTTTGAGGTTATATTTGCTTTGTAGTTAGCTTTGGAAGACTTGACAAAATCTCTAATTTGTTTGTTTAAGCTAGAGAAGAATTTCTTCCTCTGCTGAGTCAGTTCCCTCTTGTTCTTGGACATTAGGTTCTTTATCTTGTTGTATAGCCTGTTTATAGTAGGGGTCCACCAGGGTGGATTATTTTTTTTTTTAGCAAGACCTAGTTTTAATCCTGTCAGGTATAGATGATTCTATACAACTGCTTAAGTAGTTATACAGGGCATTGGTGTACACCTCTGCATAAAAGTCCATGTTTTCTGTGTTTGAGGAGGCTTTGAAACTTCTTATACTATTGCGAAGAAAACATCTTAAGCATTTTTGAGCTTGATGGGGTATCTGGTCTTATATTTACATTGAATGAGCCTGATTTATTGTGCAATCTTACCAGGGAGGACATCACATGGGGGGGGTGCAATGCTCTCCCATGTTAATGAGTACTATGTTTGGGACATTTGAGCCCCTTGTGGGTATACTGACTAGCTGTTACAGAGTATTTGCACTAACAAAGTCCAAGAACCTCTGATCCAGCATGTTTGTGGTCATGTATGTTTCCCAGTCTATGGTAGGATAACTAAAATCACCCATGAGTAGGATGTTGAGCTGTATGGCCAGTAAGTCTAGGTATGTGGTACACTTTTCCTGTTTCATGGTGGGGAACCTATAGCTAGCTATGATGTGATAGGGATCTTGGCCTATAGTTGATGGGACATGGAGTAGCTCAAGAGAGTCATACTGTTTGACCAGTCTCGAGGTGTACTTATCCTTAATGAAGATGGATACACTTCCTCTTTTGGTTCTTTTATGCTCAGTTTGTGATTTGAATGTATGGAAGGTATTGTAGCCCTGCATACCAGGGGTGATTTTGGCTCTTTTGAACCATGTCTTGGTGACTGCACAGATGTCAGCATCTTCCAAAGTGAGGACTGCTTCCAGGGAGTGCAGTTTCTTGCTTAGGCTCCATTAAGCAGCAGTACCTTGAGTTTATCAACACAGGACTTTGTTATGTTGGAAGGTTGGTTATTTTGACACTGCCTAAAAAAGCACAATAGGGGTGGCCAATGCCTTTGCTAATATCCGGAAGCCTCGAGGAAACAGGTGCAGACCCTGTCTGGCAAAGTAGCATGTCCTGTCGACCATGTCTCCCTAGGCTGACAGATATTGAATCCCCTTGGATTCAGAGCAGAAGCTAAGCCAATAGTTAAAGTCAATATTTTTTTGTTTGTATTGTGGAATTACCCTTGGAGAAGGTAGAATGCTGCTTAAGGCTAGGCTTATACCTGCCTGCCACACATAATCTGTCATATCCCTTTTCATATATTCCAGTGAGGTACTTCTCAAGTCAGTCATCCCCACATGGACAATGACAGAATCATACTGCTACTTGTGGTTGAGTGACTTGACAGATCCTGGCACCTGAGAGGCAGCTAACTATAACCTGTTCCTTATCCAGCCTGGTGAGGGGAACATTCATTTGTCTCACAATGGAGTCACCTGTGACCAATATATTAAGTTTTGTGGTGCTTATTTGTTGAGACATCGATGTGTGTGTGTTATTGTGTGTTGTGGTTGCTTTTTACGTTATGTGTGTAAGTGGTTTCCATTTGGGAGGTCTTTGATTTTTTGACAAGTTACTAGTGAGTACCTCCACATATGTGGGTTTATGTGTCATGTCCTTATTTAGTGTGGGAAGTGTGTGTGTGTGCTGTCAACCTGTTTGGCACTCAGTTTGTCCTTATGCGAAAGTCTTGCCTCCAATTTCATAGTTTAACTACATCTTTCACATAAAGTTTTTGTCTGTTTATTTCAGGAGTAAGTAGTTGACAGTATAAGAGACAATTGCTACATTGCCTCAGGATGCCCGTGTATATTATTTATTTATTTATTTATTTTTATTTTACATTTGTTGACCGGGCTAGTCTAGCTGGATATATTTCCATTTTCAGTAGAGGCCCGGGGAGAAAAGCTCCACACAATATACAGAAAAAAAAACATACAACATATGAGAGTCAATACAACAAAAACAGCAGGATCAATGTAAAGACAATAAAGAAAGTTAGCAGGCAGAAAAAAATTACAAATAGGAACTAACATCATTACCTATAAACGAACTAAATAAAGTGGCAGTAGGTATTTACTTGTCCTTATTTAGTGTGGGAAGTGTGTGTGTGTGTGCTGTCAACCTGTTTGGCATTCAGTTTGTCTTTATGCGAAAGTCTTGCCTCCAATTTCATAGTGTAACTACATCTTTCACATAAAGTTTTTGTCTGTTTATTTCAGGTTGGCCAGAGAGATAATGGAAAACTGCCCATCCATGATAGCAGGCTCTTAATGTATGTTTTATTAGGGAAAATAATGGGTTCATTTGACAGGACTGTACTGGTAGCACCGAAACTGCAAGAGGGACCTATACTTTGTGTAGGCTAAGGTTGATCAATAAGGCAATACTGCTCAGTACACAACTGAGTTGCTCCTAGAGCAGCAGAAAAGCTTGGAAGGTTTTCACTGACATCTGTTTAGAGAACAACTGGGCTTCTAGGCATTTGTGCCTATACAAGGAACTGCTAACCACCAGTGCAGGAAGAGCAGCACTACACAAATGCAAGGCTTAAATACAAGCAAAGAGAAACAAGTTTTAAGCTAACTACCAATCAGGAAAGCACACAATCAACCTTCGACCAGTAATCCCCAACTCAGGCAGGTTAGATCAGCACACTTCTGCCACAAGGATGCATAAAAACACCTTGTTAATGTAGAATAGCTGGTTTGGAGCCCAAGTGTAACAACAGCACACAAAGCACCTACAACAACCCTACAACTAACAGATACAATGTAATGCAGTGCAATTAACTACTTAAATCAGCGGCAGACAATGCAGTTTGTTTTTGTGAAACAGCTAAAGTACACTCACAGTATATAAGAGAAGTAAAAAAAGATACTTATATTCCTTTTGTGTGTTTCCCAGCTCAGCTAGACCAGGTAAATACCTACTGCCACTAGATGAATAATCCCAGTCCTCCTAATGTAAACGCACTGTAAAGAAGTGTCTGGAGTGAAATGCTACCACAAACAAACTTAAAAGATGCAAAATGCTACCAGAAACAAACTTAAAGATACATTTACAGCAGTGTACTCTAAACAGCTTCTAAAAGTGTGATTATTCAATAAAAGTTATCGCTTTGTATAAATGAACCAAGAGCCACTTAATTGTACAGAATTTATAAAGGTCCTAAAACAAGATACACTGATTAATAAGCCATCCAAATAAAACTACATGCAGAAATCTCAAGCATTTCCCCAGCCTAAACAGACCAAGCTATCTCCCAGTGCACTACCTGGAAAATCCAATGACCTCTTGATGTAAAAACAAGTGCTTGCTAGCATGTAAAAATATACTACTTTATCCAACAGCTAGCAAAATAATGAATTCAGAGCAAATAAATCAATAGAACAGACAATCAGAGGCAAAATACACGTTTTCAATATAAGGAAAGGCAAATAATTCAAGATATCAACATAACTAACCTCTTGTAACTACTTTTCCCTTTGCTCTGCTGCCCTTAGCTAACTCAGTATTCTTTAACTTTTAAAGTTGATGCACTACCTGCAACTCTGCTGACTGATTGTTTTTTTTTCTTGCCATTAACTGCCATTTGGTCAAACCCACATGGGCTCACTCAGCTTCCCTACCCCAGTTTCCACCCATCCCCACACATACTCTGAATCTATACTCTATCCATCCTTACCACTCTCTCCTGCTACACCCTATTTCCTCCCAAACTCACCTGTTTGGTATCTATTTCTCCTCCCACTCTACGTCCCTACTGTCTAATAACTATTTTGTCTTGATATTTCTGTTAACCTCTTTCCAGCCTTATCATACAACTCTGATAACTGATATCTGCCTGCCTGCACCCTACATTATACCATGATACATATTTTCTTCTCTAAAGCTCTTCATGTCTTTCTCTCTAGCTCTACCTGTTACCATCATACCCTAACTTACATCACTCCTACCCCTACACTTACATACCTACAAAGTTATCTATCAGCAGCTTACTCATTCCCTATTACCCATTCACTTTTCTGCCACAATGGCACCCACCTATTTAAAATAAAGCTATTTTCTCAAAACCCTCTCTCACTCAAAATTAAACCAAAATATCTCTATTTTAACCTATTCAACTCCTGTCCAAAACTTCCTATTCTAAATTTTCTACTATCTGGAGATGTATACTCTAATCCAGGACCAGCCTCCAACTCCTCACTCCCTACCTAACCCAGAGACCCCTTCCCCTCCAAACCCCTCCTCCCAGACTTTCACCTCCTCTTCTGCTAGAAGCCTTACTATATTCTCCCTCAACATACAAAACATTCTTAACAAGTCACTGAACTACATGCCTAGATATCTATCCACTTTCTTGAAACTCTCACTATCGCTGAAAAATGGCTAAAACCCCATATATCTGATAATGAAATCTTACCCCTTGGCTATAATATTTTTATGCCAGAATAGAACCCTGAAAAAAGGGGGAGGTGTAGCAATACTGTACTCAGACCAACTCACCCTTTATCCTCTTTCTCCCTACCCAACTTTCACCTAGCTGAAGTACTCATATTAAACAGCAAATTGAACAATCATAAAAAGATAACCATAGCTACTATCTATATACCCCCAGGAAACAACATCCCTATCCTTGAACATTTTCTCTCCTGGATCTCAAATACAATCTCCTATGAAACCATTGTACTGGGAGATGTTAACACTGACTGGAATTCTCTACCCTCTGACTCTCCAAATGCCAGTATTAACCTTTTTGGCTTCTCTCAACTTATCACTACCCCCACCTACCTGAATTTACACTCTAATACTAGCACTACACTTGACTGAATCCCCACCTCTTACCCCAGTCTCTACCACAATCCCTCCAGACTACCTGATCCCCTAAGTGATCACCTCCCTATCTCTCTCCAGCGAAACTCCCACCAATGGTACAAATCCCATCACTACAAATTATTACAAACTGTCTAGTTTCAACCCTGACACCATTAATCAAATACTCTCCACTATTAATTGGTCCATCCTTCACAATCTCTCTCTCTCTCTCTTGAAGAAGATTTTCTACAATTCAATAGCATCTTTCTTAACACGCTAAACTCCCTAGCTCCTACCAGAAAAATTATATTTAAATCTGACTTTGTACCTTGGATAACTCAAGATATTCGCTCCTTCATGCAAAAAAGAGATAGTGCCTGGAAAAACTGGCGTAAACACAAATTCCCTTAAAATTTCCAGAGGTACAGAGAAGTACGCAACCTTTCAAAAAAAATAAATAAATAAGTCAACCTCGACAAAAAAAAAAAAAAAAAAACCTTAACCCAGAAATAAATGCCCACTGTAACCTCACGAAATTCTGGAATACTGTCCACAAGCTGCTACACCCAGGTAACCCTCTGCACCTATTCCCTCCCCAAAATGCTCTGCCTTACAAACTGCCATACTTCTTAACAACTTCTTAATCAACCTAATCCAAAAATTAATTAAAAAAGTCACAAATACCTATCCATCTATTTCTTCCCCCCATCCACTCCCTCAACCTCCTTTACACTTAAGCCTATCCCCACTACCTATATCAGATCTCTACTCAGTAAACTCAAACTATGTTCCCCTTCTGATGATAATTTACCTTCTCTCTTCCTTAAACTTGCAGCAAAAAATGCATTTCCATACTTATCAACAGATCAGTCCAAGAAAACATAGTCCCTGAAATCCGAAAGAAATTCTATGTCTACATAAAGGAGGTAAATCCACTGACCCCTCTAATTTCAGACCTATTGCTATCTTGTTTCCCCTTTCAAAGATTCTTGAAAAATGTATTCATAAACAGCTCCTTGCTCACCTACTACAAGAAAATCTCCTCACTCTTACTCAACATGGCTTTTGCCCTAACCACGGTATGGCCACAGCACTAATATCTTTTACACACAGTATCTCTTCATCTTGGGACAACAATAGATTAGTCTCATGTCTATTCCTTGATCTCTCTAAAGCCTTTGACACTGTCTCCTACAACTTATTCCTGCCCAAACTATCTAACTTTAATCTCTCCAACTCTACTTTCTGCTGGATCTCTAACTACCTCTCTAATAGATTTCAATCTGTGAAATGTCTCTCTGCATATTTCCCTTTCCTTCCCGTCTACACCAGGGTTCCCCAAGGCTCCATCCTTGGACCCCTTCTATTCAACATTTTCACTAACAACCTCTATCAAGCCTGTCCTTCCTCCTCCCTGATGACTCTTCAATAATTTCCACCTCTGACAATCTACCCCACCTCACTCTTACCCAAGAATCTCTCCAATCATTTGAAAAATAGCTAACTTCCAATCAACTCCTTCTTAACCTTAACAAAACTAAATTCCTGCTCTTCCTCTCTAAATCCCTCCAATGCCTCAAATCCACCTTCACTGTTACCTTACTTAACAACACAACTATCATCTGTAGGATTAAGCTATTAGGAATTATAATTGAGGATTAACTTAAATTCATATCCAAAACTGCATTAAAAAGGCACTCCAAAAACTTGGCCTACTTTATATAAATAAAAAATTCCTGACAAATGAATCCAAACTCTCATTGGCACAAACCTACCTTCTACCTACCCTTCTATATGCTGCTCCAATCCTCACTAACCTTCAAACAAATCTCTTGAGTGAGCTTGAACTTGCATATAATAAAATTACTAGATTTGCTACCAGTTACCATATCACTCACACCACCGCCTTTCTCTAAAAAGCCTTCAGTGGCTCGAATTTCACCATCACCTCCTTCTGCCTTAACTTCACTTCATCCACTGCATATTAAACAAATCCCACTCCTATCCTGCTGTCTCTAGCCTCATCAATCCCTATATTCCTAACCATACAATCTGTAGCTCAGACCAACATCTCCTTCAGATTTACAAACCCAACAAAACCATTGGCAAACTTCTCTATAAACACTCTCTTGCAGATTCTTGGAATAAACTACCCCAACACATAAGACTAATTTCTAACACAAACTGTTTAAAAAAACACTAAAAGACCATCTACTTAACCCTTGGACTTGTTCTTGCACTGGCCCAACTTAATTAACCCCTGTCCCTCCCTTCTTGTATCAGCCTCCCATCCTTTCAATCTCACCCCTTCTTCTCACTACCAACACTCCTTCTCTCATCCTGTACTTGTTCACAGGATAAGCTATGCAACAACCTCTTCAGTCTTGCAAGTGTTTTAGTAATTATCATTAAAACTTCCATAATAAACTGTACAGTGACTATGTATAGGAGGACACTTGCTATGCCTACCATAATTACTATATCCTATCACTGTAACTGTGACTTTGTATAAGAAGATGCCTTACATCTGTAGGATTATGCCTTATATTAGTAAAGAAATGTACTTTAATCTTTGTATAAGATGCAAGTACATGCGCCTACTATCATACAATATCTAATTATTCTTATTGTAACACTGTACGTGTTGAATTTATATGTGATTACTGTTTTACTATATTTGTGCCTACATTTTAATTTTCTGCATATTATGTACCTTTTTTGAGTTTTACTCCTTGTGTCTCTGCTGAAAATGGGCACCTGCCCAGCCAGACTAACCAGTCAACAAATGTCTAATAAATAAAAATAAATAAAATAAATAACCTAATGCAAAAGTGAATATTCATATGAGTGAATAAAATACATTGAGCTAAAAAGATCTAAGCACAAACCAATGAAAAAAAAACAAAACAAAACACTGTTTTATGCAGGGGCAGCCCCTCTGAACCCCCACAGCCTCTGCTAATTATATACCAACTACAAGATCACACAACAGCAGGTAAAGGGGAAATTCCCATTCCTTGCTCTACTTTGATCTTATACACACATCTGACATTAAGAGTCTTAAGTCTCTTAAACCATCAGAACAAGGAAAATGAACATCTGTGCTTTCAAATGTCTGGTATTATAAATTGCAACTACATATATATATATATATATATATATATATATATATATATATATATATATATATATATATATATTTTACAACTACAATATATTTCTACATAATTATATATTGTTGTTGCTGCTGTTTAGTCATTTTGTCAAGTCTGAGTCTTTGTAAGCTCAAAGACTTTAACACATCAAGTCCATTTGTCTATCACTGCTTTTTACAATTTTTGTAAATTTATGTTCTTTTCTTCAGGAATACTGTCTATTCATTGTAGCCCTGTCTGCAACTTCTTTTGCCTTCTGTCTTTCTTAGCATCAGTGTCTGCTCCATTGAATCCTGTGTCTTCTTATAATGTGACAAAGTATTTGAGTTTTTCTTTTACTATCAGACTTTCTAGGGAAAGTGCAGATTTGCTTCCTCAAGTACTGACTACTTTCATCTTGTAGTGCTCAGAATTCTCAAATGTTTTATCCTACACCACAGTTTAAAAGCATTGATTTTCTGTCACACAGCGTCCCTTATACTCCAAGTCTCACAGACATATTTTATTACTGGGAAAACCATAGCTTTGACTCTATGGCCCTTTACTGATAATGTAATGCTTTTGTTCTTTAATATCTTGTTCAAATGTACCAAAGCTTTCCTGCAAAGAAGAAAACATTTTTCAGTTTCATGAATGCAGTCACCATCTAAAGAAATTTTTGAGGTCAAGAAAATAAAATCTGTTACTACCTCCACTTCTTTGACATTAATTTGAAAAGAATCGATAAGGCTAGATGACACAATCAGATTCAGAAAAAACATGTCCTCCATTGAGAAGGCCTTTGCATGCTAAAGAATGGTGCAGTAAGCTATGTCTGAATCGCAGATTACACTAATGTTATGGAACAGGATCACACAAAACCCCTTATGCAATCCCACTTCATGGTAGCCCAACAATTAACCTCAAGGTAATGAGCCCACCCACTGATCATGGAATATTTACAGAAAATGCAATAGTATTATGTGCAGTGTGTTCCATACCATAAGCTATGAAACTCCAACACCATGCAATCAACAGCAAAAACTGCCATGGCCTCAGATATTCCCACCTCCTCTACTAAGTCATGTCACTCATTTCATATGTTCAGAAATTCTTGGTGATGTCCCGTCTGTTCCAAAGGATATGCTAAAGATTGTAAGCTACTACTTAACCGCTTTAGGATCTCAACAAAAATTACAGTTTAAATTCCAATATATGAATAATATCTGCTTCCCGAGTCTTTTGACAAAATTAACTTGCAAAATCATAGTACAAATGAAAACTCAAGAACCACAGTTTTACTAAAAAAGTATATGCAGAAAAACTATTGAGTACAATCTCACCCTTGTAATGGGACCATTCCTTATATTCAAAGTATTAGACTGGATTTTATCAGTCACAATAAACACATTAACTGCTAAATTTAGTAAAGATTTGCAAACAACTTACAGACTATCATAAGAATTCATAGGCATAGCCTGTCAGCAACATTCTGTTCATCCCTGTTGCTTGTCTGGTGAGATATTTACAGAAATGCCAAATTATGAAACTATAATAAAATTGCAATGAAACGAAGAACAAGAAATGGCAGTCTTCTGAAGGACATTTATTGACAATTTAGCATTTTCATCTATACACCAGAACATAGACTATTTAAGAATAACTCTTACTCACACGTCTACAATAAAATACTACTAAAATAAATAATAATTATTCAAGTCTAAATGTTAAGGGTAGAATTTATTCTGAAGAAGTCTGCATTCTGTACATGGGCAAAAGGGCTAACTTGTCAATAAATGCTCTTTTGGAGGATGCCATTTTTGTTTCCTGTATGTACAGACATATAAACAATCTGACCAGCTGCATAACTAAGTATATGACCAAACCTTGGTATCTACATAGCTGTAGTGAACAGAGGTCATTTAGCACTGACACCTGTGCTGACAGTCATATAAGCTGTTAAAGTAATAAATAAATAACATTAAGAATCTACCTTATATGCCTTCAGTCAGGAACAACACTTCAGGATGTGCAAACAGAAATTTTATTCTTACAGTACTGGGAAACCATCTTCATAGCAGTTGTTAAATCAGTCTCACTTTACAGAGAAAAAATGTATTTTTATACATTTTTCTTATCAACCTTGTCATGCAGTTTTCTTATGTTACAATAACTGTGTCAAGTAGAAAACCTTGCAAATGTCCTCATCCCTCATGATTTTTGCCTCGGCCTTCACGTGAACACCTTCCTATACATGACCCACCTGCTTTCAAGGGGTCTTGTTTTCTGACCTTGGATTTTTCAAACCTCCCCCAGCAGCAACACAGTCCTAGCCTGGAGGAGTCAGGCTAACAAATTCCTTTTACAATTACTAACATGCCTCGACTTCATACAATACTTCCTTGTTACATACTAAAAGAATGTAGTTGAGACACGGAAGTAACTCTAACTTATGAAGCTGTATATTTCCCCAGCCTGCATACAAATTATATTTGCTTTTTGACAATCATATTATAGCATCATTAATGAAACTGAAATTAATATACATTTTAATAAGCTGATCTTGTCTCATAACAGTTTCCTCCCTTTGACACTCAGTCACATACCATACATGTAATTATATTTTTATTTTTCTTAACTTGATAAAGTATGCATCATAATAATCATCTTCTGTTATAGTAGAATTGTCATTGTGTGGTGCATGCAGTGGCATTTCATGTGCAGATGGGGTTAAACATCTTGTAATCACAGCCTTTAGAATAGAAAATACCAAAATGATCACAAATATAATAAAAAGTACAATGACAATACCCTGGATTATGCTAGTTCCCAGGTTACCAAAAATACTGCCCAACCACCCAAAAGGTGTCTATTGTTTTGATGTGCTGTCCAAATCTTTGGCCTTTTGCTCCATGAAATTTGCCAGTTTTTCCTGTTCATCATGATAGTCACTAATATATGAACAGCAACGACTCCCTTTGAGGGCACATGACCCCCCTTTTGCAAAAAGCATTATATCAAGTGCCATTTGATTCTATAACACCACATTTCACATTTCAATCATTTCTCTATTTGCCATCCTAATGTGATGTGAAGTTTCATTGGCCATCTCCTGTAGAATTTGAGCAAGCATGGTGATTTTAAGCATTGTCCTTTGCACTCCATACCCAGGATTAAAAATTGAAAATACTTGCTCTGCCCAATGGATTGCTCACTTATTTCTCAGTCTACCTGCTGGTGGGTGTTCGAAATGTTGAATAGCAGGAGTAATATAGCCTACAAAACAATACCCAGACCACTTTGTAGGCAACCAGGGGTAGGCACGACCATCACAGATGTAGTAACGGTCACATCATGCCCATGCTATGCCCCCAGTCATAGATTTTTAAGTGCAAAGAGTCTAACACACTTTCATGCCTGGTGTCATTACATTGGCTTTTTCCTACTGGTACAGTCCCATTTCTGGCATAACATGTGTCTCTGTCATATGTGGTTGCAAGTTGAAGAGACACGACCTTTGAAAAATCAGTTACATTATGCCAGGTTAAGCTGATGTCATTAAGGTCCTTTTCAAACAACACCTGTGATGCAAGGATGGGCATCATAGGAACCCTGTCTTAGAATGATGAGGTATATGCGAACATATCCAGAAGTTTGTTTTGTTTAAATTTTTTGCATATTGTCGAAGGACCATCAAGAAACTGTTTTCTCTTGACCAATTTATAGAAGGAAACAGCAGCACAAACAAAGCAAAAGTACCTGTTGTCACTAGATTCATCATGGACTGCTACTGAAGTTGACCTTCTCACTGAGCAGATGATTTATCTGTCACACCTCGATCTCCCTCTGTTGACTGCGATGATTCTCTGGGGTCCCCACACAGCAGGACTTCTTGCAATGAAATGAATGAATCCATGTTGGTAATCCTGCACAATGAATGGCAGTCAAGGTGGTTAGCAGGATCTGAAATGGACCCTACCACCTTGGGCTGAGGCTATTTTCCTCTGGAAAAGTTTCAGATAAACCCAATCACCTGGTTGTAGTTGATGACAGGCCTGGTCAGGAGGCTTTGGTAATGCTGCTCTTACTGTTCGATGATATTTCTGCAAAACATTAAGGAGTTTATTGCAATAAGAAATCATAGCATCACCTGACAAAGTTAAATCGGCATTTCCCACTGGAGGGGTAGCTGGAAGGGCCATGCATCTCTCCATTAATATCTCATACGGACTCAACTTTCTGGTGATATTCAGTGAGGCCCTCATAGTCATTAATGCTAAAGGGAGGGCTTTGGGTCCCTTTAAGTAGGTTTCAGCACAAATCTTCACATTTTTTATTTTTAAGGGTCTTGTTTACCCTTTCCACTAATCCAGATGACAGTGGATGGTTGGGACAGTGAAGACTCAACTTAGTATTAAAAGCTTTACATGATTCTTTAAGCAATAAATTATTAAAATGTGTCCCCTGGTCACTATTGATAGTCCATGGTATACCGAATCATGGTATATAATCATTCAAAAGTTTTTTTACAACTGTAACTGCATCAGCTTTGCGACATGGGTAAGCTTCCACTCATGCTGAGAACATACACACTACCACAAAAATAAATTGCAAATTATTAGTCTTCTGATGAAGTCCAGCTGTATGTTAGCAAAAGGTCCCCAGGGTGGAGGTAAACATGCAGTCTTGCTGTTGGCATGCTTCCTTACATTATACTCTAGACACATATCACAATTTCGTACATACTGAAGTATCAAAGAGGAGACATGAGGGGCATATCAACTTTGAGTAATTTGATTAAATAAAGCTGTCTTACCTGTATGGGCTGTTAGATGATATGGTCTTACTAGGTAAGGTAGCAAAGAGGCAGGTGCCACCAGTCAGCCATTCGGATGTCGCCATATGCCATCAGAGGATTTTCTACATCCATCCTTGAGCCACTTCAGAACTTCTCCCTGTGATGCTTCAGCTTGAAAGGCTGACAACATTTCAAAATCAAACACATCATTGCTGTTGTAGTTTGTTATTGCTAACATATACAGATTTTTCATAGGTTCATAGGTTCATAGTAGGTACTAGGCTATCGGCCTGAGGGCCTATGTAAGCCTAGCCAACAAGGTTCCCTGGCTTATGCCACCCAAGAAAGTTATTTTCTTGTGCCACTGTCGAGCAGAGACACAGAAGTGATCCCCGGCGTGTATTTCCTATTTCCCATCCACTCATCAAGATTTTTTTTTGAAGAGTGCTGATGAAGAACTTTGCTTGACATAGATGGGTAGCCTGTTCCAGAGTATGGGAAGTCTCTGGGACAGGAATCTATTCCTCCAGCATGTCCTGTTTATTGTGGTGACAAGGTTTAGGAACCTAGAGCATGTAGCTCAGAAGGATTGGGAATTCTTTAGGTGTAGCATGTCCAACAGCTCTGGGTTTGACATAGCTTTATATGTTAGGCAGAGATCACCTCTGAGTAGGTGATATGCTACTGAGTAAATCTGGAGTTTTTTGAGACGGTCAATGTAGGGCATTTGTTTGAGGCCAGTAATCCTCTTTGTGAGGTACTTCTGTGGCCTTTCCAGCTGCTGCAGATGTCTTGTGAGGTACATTCCAAAAGGGGCTTTGCACTCTATAATGGGTCTAATGAGTGTTGAGTAGAAGGGAACAATGACCTCTTTTTTTCCTGGATGAGAACCCTTTTATGATGAGGTGTGCCATGTAGAAGGACTTCTTGACTACGGTGGCAATGTGACTATCAAAGGTGAGACTACTGTCCACCTGGGTCCCAAGGTCTCTTATCACACATTTGGTGTTAAGTAGACTGCTGTCTATGTAATAGTTCATGGGTACAGAGTTTTTACCAAAGGGGATGACAATGCACTTTTTGGCATTGAGCTTGAGGCTATGGCTCTGACACCAGGCATCTGTCTCCGCGAGGCTCTTCTGCAGGATTTCCCCATAATTTGGGGACTTGACTATGGCTCCTAGTTTGCAGTCATCTGAAAACTTCATTAGCCAGAGGCCTTCTGAGTTAGCCTGTACTTCAGAGAAGTAGATACCAAACAGGAGAGGTCCCAGGACTGAACTCTGTGGTACTCCACTTGTCACTAGTTTGAGGTCAGATTTGGAGTGTGCAACTTTTACAGTGTGGGTTCTGTCAGTGAGCCAGTTGGCAACTCATCTTGTGATGTAGGGATTTATACCTAGTTTAATGAGTTTAGCTATAAATCCAGAATGGGGGATGGTGTTGAAAGCCTTGGCGAGGTCAAGATAGGCTGTGTAAACCACCTTACCCTCATTTACGGCTTTGGTGACTGCTTCAAAGAAGTTGATCAGGTTCAGGAGGCATGATTTGCCTTTCACAAACCCGAACTGGGTAGGATCCAGAGTTTGGAGGTTACCAATGTCTTTGTTTTTGAGTTCCATGATGATACATCCCATGGCCTTGCAGACCAGGCTCATCAGGCTAATAGGGGGATAGTTACCTGGATCAGTGGTGGCTCCCCCTTTGTGGAGTGGAATAACTGTTGCTGTATGCCATTCAGTGGGCACAAAGCCTGATGAGAGGCATGACTGAACATGGTGCTTAGGTGGGGAGCCAGTTCGTTCTAAAGTTCATGTAAAATGCAGCCTGGGCTGTTGTCCGGTCCCATGGATGCTGTGTTTTTGGCTTTAGAGAGTGCAGCTTTTACCTGTGTAGTTGTGATTACAGGGACTCTGCATTCTTCCTCATTCTTCCTGTATAGATATGGGCCCTTTAGGGGGTGGGGGTGGGGGGGTAAAGTTAGAACTGAACCTATCTGCCAGGATGTTGGCAATATCCATTGGTTCTGTAATTTTCATGCCATTGTGCTGTAACTCAGAGCAGATATGGGTGTTGCCATTGAGATTCTTGACATAGCTATAGAATGCGTAGTCACTGTGATTAGAATCAGTGGTGATTTTGTTTTTGTAGCTAGCTTTGGAGGATCTTATAAGGGATCTCAGCTTCTTACTGAGGCTGACCAGGGAGCTCCTCCACTCATGGGATTTTACTCTCTTTCGCAACAATTTCTTCCTTCTGTTGCACAGTTTGTTTATGGCAGGGGACCACCAGATTGGCTTTCTTTTTTTGGAGGAAAGCGTCTTTGTTCTGTTTGGGATAGCACGATCCATGCACTCGTGTATGTGCTTATAGAGTGCATTTGTGTAGGATTCAGCAGTCGTAACTGTATTGTCCATCTGCAAGAGTGTCATGAAGTTTACCACTTCTGTCTTAAGAAGCATGAAGTTGGCTTTGGAGAAATTATTTACCATGGTTTTCTTAATGGGGGGGGGGGATGTGGATATCAAGGGTGATTAGCTTATGGTCAGATCGGACCAATGAGGAGTTGACTTCAGGTGTGGAACACTGGGCACTCATGTTGGTAATGACTAGGTGTAGGATATTGTTGCCCCTGGTGGGGGTGTGGATAAGTTGATCCAGGGCACTGGAGTTTATGAATTCCAGAAAGCATTGTGTGAAGGAGTTGGTACACGAGTAGTTTTCCCAGTTAATGGTGGGGTAGTTGAAATCGCCCATTATTAGGGTGTTTGGTTGAACCCTAATATTTTCCAGTACATCAAGAAAAGAGGAGTGGGAATCTTGGGGCATGGTGGGATCTGTAGCAATCTACAATTTGGATTGCAGTTTTGCAAAGAGTTAGTTGCACTTGGATAACCTCGGATGCATTATGCTGAGCAACTAGCCTGGAGATGTGGATATCCTTAATGAATATAGACACTCCTCCGCCTTTGGTGTTCCGGTCCAGGTTACATGGCCAAAAAGTGTGGTATGAGTTATAGCCTGGTAGTGCAGGGTTGCTCTCTGGAGCCTTGAACCAGGTCTCAGTCACTGCACAGATGTTGATGTTCTCCATTTTAACGAGTTCCTCGAGTGAGTGCATTTTGAGATTTAGACTTCTAGCATTGAGTAGCATTACTCTCACTTTTTGCTTGCCTGTTCCTGTTATGGTGGTGAATTTGTCATTTGAACCTTGCCTAAAAAAAACATTATAGGGGTGGCAAGAGCCTTAGACAGTATCTGGAATCCCAGGGACAACAGGTGCAGGCCATCTCTGGCAAAGCATCGTAGTCTGTTGACCATGTCACCCCAAGCAGATAGATACTGGATCCCCTTAGAATGACACCAGAAGCTTAGCCAATTGTTGAAGTCAATCTACTACTGCTTGTTTAGCAGCTTGGTCTGCTAAATTGTTACCTTTTTTAACCATTAGTCCCTTTTGGTGTGCACAACATTTGATTACAGACAGCCTCTTAGATACCAAAATTGCATCTTACAATGATTTTATGTAACCTGAATTTTTAATTTGATTTCCTGAAGAGGTCAAAAACCCTTTTTCTTTACAAAGTTGCCCAAAATCATGTACCACCCCAGCATAACGACTATCTGTAAAAATATTGGCCACTTTGTCTTTGGCTAACTCACAGGCCTTTTGTAGAGTAACTAACTCAGCTATTTGAGCAGAGTGAACACCCTCTAATCTTTGTTGCAACAATATTGTCTCTTTGGTGCAGACTGCTATTCCCTGTATGATTCCTTCCACAGGAGCCGTTCATATCAGCATTGGGTATAGGAGTGTCCTTTAAGTCCTCCCTAGGAGAAAGAAAATAGTTACACACACAATCATGCTCTTCACCATCCTCAGCAGTAGGCAACAGAGGTGCAGGATTTAGAACAGGACAGTGGATCAGAGAAATAGATGGAGCAGAAAGAAGTGTAATTTCATATCTAGTTAAACATGCAGCTGAGAGTGGTTGAGTTTTCATTTTAAGCAAAAGAGATGATACAGAATGAGGGACAGCTACTGTGAGATCATGCCCAAGCACCAATGATTGTGCCAGATTAACTAAAATGGCAGCAGTGGCAACTGCCCTTAAACAGGGTGGAAAACCTTTTGCAACAGAATCAAGTGCTGTGCTGTAATAAGCTAATGGATGATAGCTATACCCATGTTTTTGTGTAAGTACTCCTTGAGCAAATCCATTTATTTCATGACAAAATAAAATAAAAGGTTTATTATATTCTGGTAACCCTAAAGCTGGGGCAGTAGCTAAAGCTTGTTTCAAATTCTGAAATTAATTTTCCTCTTCATTATTTCAAATGAGAGGCTCTGGTGTATCCTGCTTTAAAATATTTGTCAAAGGTTTGGCAATTTCTGCATAGTTAGGGATTCATTGTCTGCAGTATCCTGTCATACATAGGAAAGACCTAAGCTATCTCTTAGTAGTTGGAAGTGGGGCCTTAGATATTGCATCAATATGAGATGGTAACACTTGCCTGCTACCCTGAGATATTATATGACCAAGATAACATACCTGAGATGACCACAATTGTAGTTTTTCTCTAGACACTTTGTGTCCCATTTCTGCAAGGATAGTCAGAAGATGCAAGGTATCCTGTTGACATTGCTGAAAGGATGCATTTATACATTTTCCTTATCAACCTTGTCATGCAGTTTTCTTACATTACAATGACTGTGTCAAATAGAAAACCTTGCAAATGTCCTCATCCCTCTTGATTTTCACCTTGGACTTCACGTGAACACCTTCCTATACATAACCCACCTGCTTTCAAGGGGTCTTGTTTTCTGACCTTGGATGTTTCAAACCTTCCCAAGCAACAATGCATTCCTAGCCTGGAGGAGTCAGGCTAACAAATTCCTTTTACAATAGCTAACATACCTCGACTTCATACAACACTTACTTTTCCTTGTTACATACTAAAAGAATGCAGTTGAGACACAGCAGTAACTCTAACTTCTGAAGCTGTATTTTTCCTTTGCCCAGCATACAAATTATATTTGCTTTTTAACAATCATAGCATCATTAATGAAAATGAAATTAATATACATTTTAATAAGCTGATCTTGTCCCATAACAAAGCTTTCAGCAGATGGCTTCTGGTACCTTCTATGCAACATGGTTTGGCAATTATGAATATAAATATGATCTCATGAAAGGATATGAAAGTATCTCTTTTATTGCTGAATCAGTTAAAAGGGAATAAAAATTAAAGGAAAAATATTCAATATTTTAATTACCAAATGAAATAAACACACCTACAGGTTCATTGGATAAACATTCATGAAGCAGGGTATATTCTGACATATAACAGTGTGTTCTGATACAAGTAGATCTTATGAGGGGGGAGGGTTCCACTTGTTGGAAGACTCCACTTATTGGGAGATTCAACTTGTAGTCAGGAATTATTATAACAGTAGGTTATAGTTGTTGTTAAACTGATAGGTTTCACTTTACAGCTCTGACTGGGAAATAACAATTCAAGAAAGAACTGCTCAAGTCATGCAGCCAGTAAGGAGAACAAAAACAGTATATGCAATTCTGGATGCTGCATATAAACCACTATGATGCTTACAGGATGAGAACAAGTTCCAGAAAGAAAATGAAGAATATAATATGTAAATAAGGTCCAGAAAGAAAATTAAGAGTATAATATGCAAATATCTTTCTATCTATGTAGTACAACTGGGATTAAACTAAAGAAAAACTTGACACTGGGTGGAACTTTCTTTTTCAGGTATCTTTAAAACTAAAACATGCCTTTATACATCCTAATGTTGCCACTTATCCATTTTTTTCTGGGCTATCCAAAAATCAAACTGATTGTCTGGTAGTTCAGAAAATGCTGTACAAACTCCAGTTCTCTGTTTAAAAAAGAAACAGAGTATTGGAGTTTCTGAAATCTGCAGATTTACTATGCTTTTTTACAGAAAAGCATAGTAAATTGGCAGAAAAAAGAATCTCAGATGGAAAAAGATGGCATTCCTCCTCATGTTACATGACAATGGCATCCCAAAATGACTAAAAAGTGGGCAGGGAGATAGGAGGAAGTAGGTGGTGTCATGGAAGGTGCTAGGGGTGTGGCCTTGGTCTGGTTTTTGCCACAACAAAAGGTAGCAACTCTAGTACAAGCTCAGAAGTATATTGTCAAGCCACAATATGTATCTGAGGTATGATTAGTGTTGCCACCTATCCATTTTTTTCTGGACTATCCAGTTCAGAAAACACTGTATGAACTCTGGTATTCTGTTTAAAACAAGAAGCAGACAACTGGAGTTTGTTAAATCTGCAGATTTATTATTTTTTTTTTACAGAAAAGCATAGTAAATCAGCAGGAAAAAAAGGCTCTCAGATGGAAAAAGAGGGCATTCCTACTCATGCTACATGACAATGATGTCACAAAATGAGTGAAAAGTGGGTGGGGAGATATGTGGTGTCATGGGAGGTGCTAGGGGTGTGGCCTTGGTCTGGTTTTCACCACAATGAAAGGTAGCAAACTTAGGTATGATGCTGGTCATATATAACTGGGAGCTCATATTTAATTTCACAGATTTAAGCTTTCTTATTGACCCTGTATCTAGAATGACTTAACCTAATTGTTTTGTCTTCAAATTCCAATACATGCTTGTCGTGTACCTATGCCTTCTTATGGTTTAATTTATCCAAAGGTTTTGGGTTGCTAATACTGTGATAGAAATGGACGCCATTCATAAGTCAGGGTATAATTAGGATTCATGAAATTAGTATTGTTTCAATCTTTAATAATAGTCAAGAGTGCACTTCTCAGCACCCACAATGTGCCCAGAATTTTCTCCTTCTTCAGTTCTTATGGGACTACATGTATCGGTAGCATATTTAAGTATTAGTCCTGTCACTCTCCTCCTACTGGAACTGCCTGTATCTTTCTGCTCTCATTTCTGCTTGCAAATCCTGGTATTTTAAGTCCTTGTGGCTCACTGTACTTATGACGCTGTAATCACTATATGTAGCAATTTCAGGAATCGATACTACTTTTATCTCTTTTTCCTGAGCTACTATATCTTTTTTTTTTCTTGCATCTATGTTTTGAACTGTTGATAATGAGTGCTCCTATGAGATATAAACATATGGACTGTCTTACTGATCCATGCTTTAAGGGCACACTACAGCTGTTCTTCCAAGCTCATGGCTTTAAATACCTGGCTTACTATCATGAAGTCATAATGTAGAAAGGATTCTGAAGGCTGACACTAAGAATCACTGCTCGTACATAGGAGAAGACTGTATTCAACAGTTGAAAGCGCTTAACTTTCATATTTGTACTGCGTGGAGTTTCAACATTAAAATAATTTCTTATCCTATGTACGAGCAGTGATTCTTAGTGTCAGCCTCCAGAATTCTGTTACGTGGTTGGCGTTTTTTTGTATTATAATGTAGAAAGAGACAACTTTCCTAAAGTTTAATATGACTGAACAAAATGTGTTAACATGGACATCATTTGAATCGCACCTCACAGCTTTCTGTTGCTAGAGTTTTTACTTCATATGCTTTATTTTGTCTTCATAAATTTGGCTGCAAAGGTTCAAATTTTCCTGCCAAAATGCTCTTCCACAATACTGGATTTACTATTTGCAGAATATTTAGTGTGGCCATTTTAAGTTAAGGAACCAGAACTACTTAACTGTAGACATGGCATCTGATATAATTTTAGGGTCCTTCTGGCAGCTTTCTGTGAGGAAACACAGTATCTTTCCAGAAAAAAATGAGGAGACACACATTCCTCTGAATGCGCCTGATGCATTCAAAATCAGATATTGCCTTTTTAAAACTGACTATAGCACTTATATGTCCGAGACCATAATATGAAATAAGATAAACGCTATTCAAAAAGATGGTCCACACAGAGTTTTAGGAAGAAAAATAAAGGTTATACAAAAGGATGGTCTGAATGGGGTCTTAGTAAGAAGCTCTCTGTGTTACAGCTTAAATATCTGGGCAGTCCTGACCTTTGTCACTCTCTGTGGGGGAATTGCATGTTCTCATTGTACCTGTTTATGATTTCCCTAGGTACTTTAGTTTATTGTCAAATGCACCACTGGTCATTGACAGTATTAAATTGTTCATATTTATGTGCTGTATTTACCATAAGTTTTTGGATGAAAAGCTTCCAGGAAGTGGAAGTTACTTAGTTAACAAATAAAAATAAATAAATAAGTTTTATGCCAATACTATTCTTATGCTCTGCCATAACCTCTAACTGATATGAATACATATGGCACTACCTGTTCTTCAGAAGACAGATAAACCAAAAAGGCAGTGCACTGTTTATGCAGGCATCTGAACATCTGCTACTGTGTGCTCTGGTTGGGTATCTTCTGTAAGTACTACTAAATCCAAATGCATTTGTGCATTCTTGTCAAAACTCTCAGGATACTGCTTTTCCGATATGCCCCCTTCCATTTCCTCCATTACATATGCTCAAAGACAAAACTAGAAGTAATACACTTTCATCAGTCATTACTTAAATCTTATAAAATATGAAACAAGAAAGAAAGCATGTTATTTTTATTAAAAAAAATGGCAGATTATTTTGGAAATCTCAGAAAGACAATCAAACGTGAGGATACCCATCAGTAAACTAAATGCTACTTTATAATTTTGTGGTGGAAATCAATAAATGGGACAAGTCCAGATGGGTGGAGGTGATGATGTTAATGTCAATGGAAAGGAATTTATTCCAGAGAGTATTTTCCCAGCAGATTACCTACTTCCTTTTCTAGACTAATTATGCTCCCTTTCATTTTCTTTATACCATCTTTATCTCTGATACGTATAGCTATCTTTTTATTTCAACCTGGACATATTCCATAATTGTCAAGTTGTACTGCTTTAAACAGAAGCTATACCCATGAGGGAGCAGTAGCACAAGTGCAACAGATGTGCAACTGAAAAGATGCATGGTTAAACAGCTCTTGTGAATAATTGTTCCCAGAAGTTGTAATGTTTTCTGGGTGACACAATCATGACTGATTAATGTTGGGTTATTTGGAAAAAAAATACATTACTAGTAAATCAATATTTCTGTGCTCTCTTTGAGAGGGGCAATAGCATTAAATATGACTGACAGATGCTCCTTTCTTGTCATTATATGGCATATGCTTCTATCAAGCTTGATTATTACATATAAAATGCAATAGCTGCAGCCATGTGTTTCTGAAATGGAGTGTCACTCTATTTTACCCTGAAGGTATGGGTGAATCAGGGATCAGTAA
This sequence comes from Protopterus annectens, assembly GCF_019279795.1. Taxonomy (NCBI): domain Eukaryota; kingdom Metazoa; phylum Chordata; order Ceratodontiformes; family Protopteridae; genus Protopterus; species Protopterus annectens. Next base: position 603,856,847 of record NC_056730.1, on the reverse strand, counting down.
CTGCACAATATATTACAATAACTACGTAATATCTGACCTAGTTAAATATTTTGCAACACTCCATTTTGTACCTTACATTGCAAATACATCAGTCACTAAGCTGATCTGTGGACATAAGACATTCTTTCCTTAGGAACACTTGAGAATCTCTTTTTGGTTTACCTGGTGGCAATAATATTACTTATTTGTTGATGTGTAAGGATGATCTCTGCTCTTTCACAAGAGGGCGAATTATCACCTTTGATGTTCAAAAGATCAGAAAGTTATAGATGCTATTTACTCAACATTTTATAGCAACACTGATAGGAGTGTTGCAATTCTGATGTCCTGCTCTTTGAGATGCAAACAAAGGTCCTATTAGTCTAAGATGGTGGTAACTTAGATGACTGTTACAAGATGCCATAATACTTTATTAGCTTTTTTTTTTACTGATATAACATTCAAATAACATACACATAAAATATTTTAAATAACATATCAGATCATGGAAACCAAAATCAACAATAACATTGATACATTTTCCTTTAATGAGTTCACCTTGTATTACTCCATCAATTTATTAGCTCTCTCTTCATCCTTCTACAATCACAACTGCTGTTGTTCAAAAGTAAATCACATTTACTTAGTCATAATTTACATAGTGCACAAATAGTTATCATATCATATCATGTCTTCTTGAAATACATTGTGCCCCCTTATAATCTCTATAACAAAAATATGTTCTCATTAATAGTAACTATATTAGTTTCACATATTATTTAGAACTCATTCAAAAACTTTTTTGGTCTTATTCATGGTGTTCAAGACAAATTATTATGGTTTCTATAAATACCACCTGAGATCCTTTCAGAAAACTGGGCACAAGGCCACAGACCTAGTGGGATTAACATAGTCATCAAAAAAGTAGGCAAATAAATACAAAGAAATACATTCTAAGTCATAACTTTCCTTAAGGCCCAGATGTGTGCATGCATTTATTTTATTTTATTTTTTTATTTTACATTTGTTGACCGGGCTAGTCTAACTGGATATATGTCCATTTTCAGTAGAGGCCCGGGGAAAAAAGCTCCAAATTTTAATACAAAGTAAAAAAATCTGTCAACCTAAAATTTAAGACAGTCCAAATCAGCTTGCAGATATAAAAAATATAATAAAAAACTAAAAACGATAAAATATATATTTTTTTTTGAGATGAGCAGAGAAACAATATTTTAGATGTACTTTGAATAAAAGAAAGGATAAAGTGAGAAATAGGAGGGGAAAAGATAGGAAAGGTATTGGAGATATAATAGGATGAGTAGAGGATTAGATGATTTTCATAGAGCTAAGAAAGTTAGTTTTAAGAAGGCAAACATGCACCTAAGAAGAGAGGAAAGAAAAGAAGCTTTTGAGTACTTGTTCAGAGGGTAAGTTTCCTGTCTTAAGGAGTGGCTGTGGAACTTTAGAAAACATTTATTGGGTTATTGGGTAGAGAAGGGGAAGAAGGAAAGGGAGATGGGAGACAGAAGGGCTAGCTAGTCAGGGTTAATACAGGGGCAGAGCCATTTGTTATTAAGGTACAATTTGAGATTCTTCTTGAAAATAGGAAGAGAAGTCAGGGATGTGATATCAGCAGGTAAATTGTTCCAGTGTTTCCCAACTGAGTTGGAGAATAAGCCATCTCCTGCAGTGTTTTTAGGTGTAGTAATGTTGATCAGAAGTTTGTTAGAGGAGTGTAGATGTTTCAGGTTATGATAAGGGGTAATAAGGCTGGTGAGTATTAGAGTTTTGGTGGGTTGGTACAGGGTTTTGTGGGCTATTACTAGTTGTTGAAGTATAATCTGATTAGGAAGTTCAAGCCAGCCAAGTTGTCTTAGATTAATGCAGTGGTGGGTTCTAAAAGGAGATCCGGTAGCAAATCTAGCAATGTTGTTGTACGATATAACTAGTTTATTAAGGTTTTTTTTTTGACAGGTTGGTATAAATAGGACATGCATAGAGTAAAGAAGAGATTAGATGGGTCTTGGCTAGGGTAATTCTAGTAGTTGGGGTAAGAAATGGTTTAATTCTATATAGGGTTCCTATTTTTTTGTTCACACTTTTTATAGTAGAGTTAATGTGATTCTCAAAATTGAGTTTATTATCAATTGTAATTCCTAGTAGTTTTGTGGTGGTTTTGGGGGAAATACTAGTATTGTTGTTTGAAGTGATTGAGAAATATATATATATATATATATATATATATATATATATATATATATATATATATATGTTGTGTGTGTGTGTGTGTGTGTTTGTGTATGTATATATATATATATATATATATATATATATATATATATATATATATATATATATATATATATCAATATATCATATTATTGAATGTTTAGAAACTGAAAAATAATATGGTCAAGACCACATGATCGAGTTTCCAAAAACTTGAATGTAAAACAAAAAATATATATATGATTATCATGTTTCCATCATACCCCTGCATATTATATATATATATATATATATATATATATATATATATATATATATATATATATATATATATATATATATATATATATATATATATATCAACTCCAAGATTGCACTACACTGGGGAAAGTGGTAATTTCCTAATTAAAGCATGTCTATGTAGATCACGGTACAATAGAGATTAGGGACTGCACCCTTTTCCCCACTGATGTGTGATGTCAGCGTTAGTATATATAATTAGTGGGGGGGAGCTGTGCAGAGGTTTTTTGGAAACTCTATCATATAGTCTTGATCATATGAATTTTGATTTTCTGAAAACTCGATAATATGATATAAATCCATATATATATATATATATATATATATATATATATATATATATATATATATACACACACACACATACATACATATATAAATATACATGACAAGTCCTAGATATTTGAAATTTTGTGTAGTCTTCATCAGTGGTAGTTAACACACCATATAATTGTGACACTGTCTGCTATATCAAAACATAATCTTATGTCTTTTTCTGATACTTAAAATATCTCATATAAAAACAAGGGAACTCTGCAATTAATTTTAGTTGGTATGAAGAGATAACAATGTTATTTAATACTCAGAGCAGGAACTGAGAGTTGCAAATCATGGGGTTTGTAGTGCATGTATTATGACTTCAGGGATCATGATTAATTTCATAACCAAAAAAAGAAAAATGCAGCAGCAACATTTAATGGGTCAGTAAAAATGTAACTTTAACAAAAAGAAGTTTAAGCAATTACTAAAGAAGAGGGTATGCCCTGAGGTTCTGATATGTCTAAATGAATGACACATTATGCCATATATGAACAGTGTCATAACTGCCCACGAAATAAGTGATTACTACAGATATAGATTAGAGTTATGGAAATTACTAACCCTAGAAGTGTATATGAGACACACATTCACACCTACTTACGTCTGTCATCTGAGTTTTCTTTATACCTTCAACTGTAACTTGACATCTTGTTTTTCCAGTAGGATATATATATATATCCTTCAAACATGATGAATGTAACCTATATATAAGCTAGTTTACCTTCTCCATAAATATATTTATTTATTTGAAATTTATTAACCGGGTTAGTCCAACTGGGACAGAGCCCTTTTTCAGTGGAGACCCGGGGAGAATAGCACCACAGAAAAATATTCAATTAATTTGACATATAGTAATACAAAAATTTACATAGACATAGAAGTTATCATACATGGCAATTTGAATATATATATAGCAGCATGAGGAGACTACAGAGGAGAGAAACAAGAAATAATACAGATAGACCTTTAGCTTTTGAAAAGCTAAATACCAGGACAAATAATATTGGCTGAGAATAGAAGAGATGGTCAAGTATGAAGGAATTTGTAAAGTACAGTATAGAAGCAGAGGGAAGGAAGGAATGGCTAGCAGCATTGCAATCGTGAGAGAGAGAGAGAGAGAGAGAGAGAGAGAGATATGGAGAAAGATAGAGCAAGAATGAGAGAAAAGTGTTCTTTAGAGAGATAAGTCATTCAGGGGAAGATAGCACAGACATAGTTTAGTGAATTTTTATAGCCTTTCTGAATTGGAATTTGGATCTGATGTATCGGATGTCTAAAGATAGTTTATTCCAGTTCTCGGCAGGGTAACGGCTATAGAGTGTTTTTTCATATGTTGGGCATAGATTTGAGAATAGTCAAGAGATATTGTTCTGAGCTACTGAGGGTTCTAGTAGGGGTATAGGGGAAAAGATAGATGTTATACTGGGACAGAAAGTGGGTTGGTGTAGAATAGAATGAATTATTTGAATCTGATAGAGGAGGAGGTAATGGGGTAATTCTGACCAGTTCAGTTTTCTGAGTGGTAAGCAGTGATGAGTGCAGCAGCAAATTTAGCTGCCTTGGTGTAAGTGGACTCTAGTTTAGAAATAAGTGTGGTTTGTAACTTGGTGACATTTTGAGAGCCATAGAAAAGGGTTGGTAATAGGTAGGCATGTGAAAGAGCTTTTTTAGCAGTACTAGAGAGAAAGATTTTGTTTCTATAAAGGAGACCAAGTTTTTGATATTTTTTTTATGTTATTTTGCTAAGAGTGTGTTGGAGGTGAAAAGAGTGTCAGATAGTGTGATGTTTAAGAAGTTGGAAATTGATGGTGTAATGATGAATGTTGTTAGTGCATATGCTCCCCAAGTTGGGTGTGCGATGGATGAGAAAGAAAAATTTTGGAGTGAGTTGGATGAAGTGGTGATGACTGTACCCAAGGGTAAGAGAGTGGTGATTGGAGCAGATTTCAATGGGCATGTTGCTGAAGGGAACAGAGGGGATGAGGAAGTAATGGGTAGGTTTGGTGTTAAGCAAAGGAATGCAGAAGGTCAGACGGTAGTGGATTTTGTGAAAAGAATGGACATGGCTGTGGTGAATACATATTTTAACAAGAGGGAGGAGCATAGGGTGACATATAAGAGTGGAGGAAGATGCCCACAGGTGGATTATATCTTATGTAGAAGGGCCAGTCTGAAGGAGATTGGAGACTGTAAAGTGGTGGCAGGGGAAAGTGTAGTTAAGCAGCATAGGATGGTGGTTTGTAGGATGACATTGGTGATCAAGAAGAGGAGGAAGAGTGTGAGTTCAGCACCAAGGATCAAATGGTGGAAATTGAAAAAAGGTAACTGTGAGGTGGAGTTCAGGGAAGAGTTAAGACAGGCACTAGGTGGCAGTGAAAAGTTATCAAATAGCTGGGTAACTACAGCAGAGCTAGTAAGGGAGATGACTAGAAAGGTGCTTGGTGTGACATCTGGAAAGAGGAAGGAGGACAAGGAGACCTGTTGGTGGAATGAGGAAGTACAAGAGAGTATACAGAGAAAGAGGTTGGCGAAGAAGAAGTGGGATTGTCAGAGAGATGAAGAAAGTAGACAGGAGTATAAGGAGATGACGTGCATGGTAAAGAGAGAGGTGGCAAAGGCTAAGGATAAGGCGTATGAAGAGTTCTATGAAAGGTTGGAAACTAAGGAGGGAGAAAAGGACCTGTACCGATTGGCTAGACAGAGGGACCGAGCTAGTAAAGATGTGCAGCAGGTAAGGGTGATAAAGGATAATGAGGGAAATGTACTCACAAGCGAGGAGAGTGTGTTGAGCAGATGGAAATAGTACTTTGAGGGGCTGATGAATGAAGAGAATGAGAGGGAGAGAAGGCTGGGTGATGTGCAGATAGTGAATCATGAAGTGCAGTGGATTAGAAAGGAGGAAGTAAGGATGGCTATGAAGAGGATGAAGAATGGAAAGGCTGTTGGTCCAGATGACATACCTATGGAAGCATGGAGGTGTTTAGATGAAATGGCAGTGGAGTTTTTAACTAGATTGTTTAATGAAATCTTGGAATGTGAGAGGATGCCTGAGGAATGGAGAAAAAGTGTTTTGGTATCGATTTTTAAGAATAAGGGTGATGTGCAGAGCTGTAGTAACTGATCAGTCACAGCATGAAGTTATGGGAAAGAGTAGTGGAAGCTAGGTTAAGAAGTGAAGTGATGATTAGTGATCAGTAGTATGGTCTCATGCCAGGAAAGAGCACTACAGATGCGATGTTTGCTCTGAAAGTGTTGATGGAGATGTACAGAAAAGGTCATAAGGAGTTGCATTGTGTCTTTGTGGACTTAGAGAAAGCATATGATAGGGTGCCTAGACAGGAGTTGTGGTACGGTATGAGGAAGTTGGGAGTGTCAGAGAAGTATGCAAGAGTGGTACAGGATATGTATGATGGTAGTGTGGCAGCGGTGAGGTCTGCGATGGTAGTGACGGATGCGTTTAAGGTGGAGGTGGGATTACATCAAGGATCAGCTCTGAGCCCTTTCTTATTTACAATGATGATGGACAGGTTGACAGACGAGATCAGACAGGAGTCCCCGTGGACTATAATGTTTGCAGATGACATTGTGATCTGTAGTGAGAGTAGGGAACAGGTGGAGGAGACCCTAGAGAGGTGGAGATATGCTCTAGAGAGAAGAGGAATGAAGGTCAGCAGGGCTTAGACGGAATATATGTGTGTGAATGAGACAGAGGATAAAAGAATGGTGAGGATGCAGGGAGTAGAGGTGGGGAAGTTGAATGAGTTTAAATACTTGGGATCAACAATTCAGAGTAATGGTGAGTGTGGAAGCGAGGTGAAGAAGAGAGTACAGGCAGGATGGAGTGGGTGGAGAAGAGTGTCAGGAGTGATTTGTGACAGACGAGTACCAGTAAGAGTGAAAGGGAAGGTCTACAAGAGGGTAGTGAGACCAGCTATGTTATATGGGTTGGAGACAGTGGCATTAACAAAAAGGCAGGAGTCAGCGCTGGATGTGGCAGAGTTAAAGATGTTAAGATTTGTACTGGGTGTGACAAGGGTGGACAGGATTAGGAATAAGTATATTAGAGGTCAGCCCAGGTTGGAATGTTTGGAGACAAAGCCAGAGAGGCAAGATTATGTTAGTTTAGACGTGCTGAGGAGGGATGCAGAGTATATTCGGAAAAAGATGCTAAGGATGAAGCTGCCAGGTAACAGAAAAAGAGGAAGGCCTAAGATAAGGTTTATGGATGTGGTGAGAGAGGACATGCAGGTGGTTGGTGTGACAGAGCAAGATGCAGAGGACAGGAAAAAATGGAAACAGATGATCCGCTGTGGCAACCCCTAATGGGAGCAGCCGAAAGAAGAAGAAGAAGAAGAACATGCTGGTCAAATTTTAGCTGTAAATCTTAAAATTAATTTAACTTAATTTAATTTTAATTTAGCTGTAAATTATAAAATTTTAGCTAAATCCAGTGTTACTACATGTCTACATTCGTTGTTTTTGAAAAAAAAAATAGTTAACTAGTATCCATGTCTAAAAGTACATACAAACTTTTAAAAAGACGATGAATGTATAATTTGTTTGTCAAAATGATGGAGCATTTCAGACAGATGGAGGGAGATTATACATGCTACTTCAAGAGTCTCACCTGTTGTTCAGATCTACTTTTGTAGTAAATACCTTTAGTTAACATTACTACATTATTCACGGGGTACTGCTGGACAGAAACCCATGTGCATCATCTGAGTTTTCACGCTAGAATACATTGCCATGCTGCCTTTTCAGAACTCACTCTTAACCCTGAACTGAACATACATCTTATAATGAGAAACCATTTGAAATGTAAGGACACTGACTGTTGAGTCCTGAAATACAGAAACCAAGTGAAAGAAAATCTGGACGTACATAAATTAAGTCTAAGATTGCCAGATCTCAGAATATATTTTTCTCAGAGGTATGGTGATTTCAGAGTTGGTATGTATAAGTTTGAGCTTGGCTTTCACATTAAGGTGCAGAAGGGCTTGTCCTCCCTTGGAAAATCAAGTTTAAAGGAGAAAAGCAATGTTTAATATTCACTCTTCTACTGTAGTTTTGGCCTTTTTTTTCTGCCACCTGGTCTTATGACCATTGGCTTTAGGTGATGGCTAGTGTTGATGTGACATCCTGACCCCATGTACAAAATGGAAAAAAGGGGGTTGATGCCAGTGTTGATGCCTTGACTTGGCAAACTGAGTCTTGTCATTTCAAAAGGTTGCCCATTTAATGTCTTCAAAAGTTAGGATTATGGTCCAAATTGCAGCTTCTCATATAACATGAACAGGTACATTCTCAAAGATAGGTATACCAGATAGTCTGGACATTTCCAGGGTCTACAAATAGCCTGGATGAAAGCTGTATAGTTTAGTACCCAAAAGGTCATTGCTTGAGAAAACACAGCTCCATTGGGTATTACAGCTTGCTATGAATTTCACGAGTGACCCATTCCTGTTAGCATGGGTACTAGGTCTGATGAAGACAGCAGAATACAATACCACAGATATTTTCTACAGAAAAATACACAGCTCTAGAGATGATCATTAAAGGTAAATGGAGCTTGTAGTGCAGTCTATCTGCCACCCATCCCTGGGACCCCTAACATTTATGGTCGGTATGCTTCAGTCCATAGACTGCTTCCCCTCTCTCATTCATAGTCCACCTGACTCACTGTAAACTCTGAGTCCCTCTAGCTAATAATAAACCTCCATTGCTACTTGCCCTTTCTGCCACTTCAGGCAGCTTACTCTTCACTGGCCAGCTCTCTTGACACCAAATGTGCTCCAACTTTACCCAACTCTCCCCCTCAACCTTCCCTCAGGAAATATCATCAAATATAACTCCCCTACTATCACTAGGGAACAGGTCCTTAATGCTCTTTCTAAGACCAATAAGACCAATAACACTGCATCAATGGGGCCCAGACACTATCACAGGATGCCTTCTAAATAGCATGAAACATAACCTATCAGGGCCTCTAGAATTACTATTTAACTATAGAATAAAACAGGCTTCAGGCCTCATGAATGGAGAGTAGCACCAGTCATCCCTCTGCACAAAGGTGACCCTGGAAACTACAGACCCATAAGTCTCACTAGTCTTATATGTAAAGCCATGGAAAGAATTATCATAAAGATGATCGACAGAGATATAGTAAACCTCCAGACACTGGACCCAATCCAGTTTGGTTTCATCAAGGGCAGATCAAGATTACTCAACTTGGTGGACTTCTTTGAGAAGGTCACCAAAGCAATGGATGAGGGCAAAATCTTTCACACTGCCTACCTAGACCTGGCCAAGGCATTTGACACAATACCCCACTCGGGCATTGTTGACAAACTCAGGACGTTAGGTACAAACCCATATGTCACCAGATGGATAGCCAACTGGCTCACAGATAGAACCCAGAAAGTTAGAATTGGTGATCCACCTCAAAAAAGAGGACAGTCACAAGTGAAGTCTCCCAAGGATCAGTCCATGAACTGCTCCTTTTTGGCATTTACTGCTCAGAAGTCAAGGCCAATGTCAGTGGTCTCTGGCTGACTAAATGTGTAGATGATTGCAAATTAGGGGCTGTCATTAAGGCTCACACTGACACAAATGTTCTCCAGGAAGGGCTGACATAGACAAACAATTGGTGTCAGGGCCATGGACTATAACTAAATGCCTAGAAATGTGTAATTGTATCCTTTGGGAAGTTATCCATCCCTGGTAACTATCATATTGACAACACACCCCTTAGAAATGACCCAGTAGTCACATACTTAGGGACACATATATAGTAATCTAGCCTTTGACCATCATGTGTCTACAGTGGTGAGGAAATCATTCTATGTTGTGCAACTTATAAACAAAGGTATGGCATCTAAGTTCAAAGAAGTCATTGTTCCACTGTATTCAGCATTCATCAGACCTATCATTGAGTACAATGCCCCCTTTGGTATGTACCTAACCAGGCATATCCAACAATTGGAATGTCTACAGAGGTTCCTCTCTAAAATAATACAGGGTGTAAGTAAAATGTCCTACACAGACTGCCTCGAGGCCCTATCCCTGTATTCTGTTTCCAACAGGCTTTTGAGGGGTGATCTATGCCTGGCCTGGCCCACAAAACAAACAGCACCAGAATTACCTATTCTAAAGACTTAAACCTTGCCTGTGATATAAATAGGACCTGCTGGAGAGATAGGTATGCATCCCAGAGATTACCCCATCTATGGAACATGCTCCCCATCCATGTGAAGCAGAATTCCTCCCTAACCCAATTCAAGTGCAACTTGGACAATTGAATTGGAAACAGGAAATTCATCCCTGATTTGGCACCTGTCTCTCCAATGGACACAGGTAACCTGTAAATGGTTCATCTCCCAGGCCCATGCTTACATTTATCAAGGGTATCAGAGCTTGTCAGAGATTTGGGATACATGACTAGGCTTAAAAAGGACATTGTGGTCATTAGTGTAGTAAAACACCTATGAACCTATGTCGAATCCCACTGTGGACTTAAGAAAATAATTGAGGATATTTTGGCATGGCAGAAGGGCTGGAAACCGTAATCTAAAGTACATCATAAATCTTAAGGTATTAATACTATAACACCACCCAACTCTAAACACAAATCTCCATATACTGACTGCTCATACTGACTAAGTGATTAGGGTGTACTGGATTGGCTGAAACTGTCCAGCCTTCAGAAAGAGCCATGGTAGGATAACTGCATTATTTGACAACATTCTCTGCAAACTTTACAACTGAAATGATTTTTATTTTTATTTCATAATTGTTGTGAGGAGGTAAGAACTTGGTATCAACTAATTGTTTTTGATAATCAGATAAGGTACTTATTTTGAACTAGGAATAGGTTAACAGACATGAAAATCATAGGCACAATGAATTTTTATTAAAGTCAGTACATGGATGGCTCATGGATGGCTCAACATGCAAACCAGTCACATTGCAAGAAGTCACATACACTAGCCTTGAAAAATAGTTACTTATATGTAAAAGCCTGAAGATAGTTGAATATCCAGTGTTTTCTAATGCAAAAATACAGTGACAAATTGTCTAGACAAAATAGAATATTTGCTACATGCTCTTTTTTTGACTGATATTTGACATAACTATTAGAAGATATGGAGCAACTTAAAGCAGCTAGTTGAATGCGTATTACTTTTGCAATGACCTCCTGCAAAATGTATATAGAATTACAAAAGAAACTGAACAGTGTAGTTTATTCCAGATGGACAGATAGTATATATTTGCACTGGCATGGATATTTGTATGTTCTGCCCCTCTGCCTACCACATGCATTCTCCCCTTTTAGGCTAGGTTGCTTTTTATATTTTCAAAGGCCAAATCCAGCAGTATCATGGCCAGTCACGCACTAGGAAGCACATAGCCAATGACAATTAAACAATATACTTCAACAATTCTCTTTCTTACCTTGTGGGTGGTCACATATTCTTCAAGGTGAATTTTAAAGAAGTACTAAAATAACTTTTCAGATGTCTGAAATCTTAAAAGAGAAACTATATACACTGTAATAAATGACTGAAGTCCTTACATGTACTTATTCGTTACAAATGTTTTGCAAGAAATACTCTCTTACTGATACAATTCCTCTGTAACCTCCATTCCCCCTCCCCTGAGATTAATTTGGACCAAGTCTTTCTGCCACTTTAAAAAATTAAAAACATGACTTCCATGGGTGCTGGCGATATCCCTAGGTGTCAACTGAGAAGCTCAAAGTCCCACCTAGTAAAACCCCTCTGTCATCTCTTCAACCTGGGTCTTTCCACTGGTTATGTGGTGAGGTGTAGAGCAAGCAAGTTTTATTTTTAATACTGCAATGTATATGGGCAAATTAAAGGTCCGGTAATTTAGACCACATATCTTCAAGTGGACCAACATCGGCAAAGTTGAGATTCAGCTCTGGGTTTGGCTTGATATCTCCATTTTGTATCAATAATGAATCAGGAATCAATGAGCAACATTAGTAAAGTTGAGATTCAACCCTGGGTTTGGCTTGATTTCTCCATTTCATATCCACAATGAAGCAATGATCAATGAGTCATA
>NC_056730.1:603777431-603842431 GCF_019279795.1 Protopterus annectens | reverse complement strand
GAGCACATTTATATTGCTTAAAGGCACATTTCCAACTGAAGGGAAGGGCTTGCTTAAATATTTTGCAGAGTAGTATTTGCTAGGTAAACCTAGGGCTTTTTGCACTAGATCAACTACTTGTATGCGATTTCCACCCCTGTTTCCAATAAAGTTTAGGAACATATCTGTGTTGAATGATCTTAATCTACCCAGAACTCAGAACGCCATAGAAGCCTGGCACAGAAGATTGAAGTGTATAGTGGGAAAGCATGTGTGGTATTTTTGTAACATTTTACTTGCTGTTGTTCGGGAGCAAAACAAAGTAGATAAGGTTCATTGCAGGCTTTGTGCTGCTTCTCCCTCTCCTAAGAAAAAAGCATTAGTACGATGACAACAGCAGTTCCAGACCATTTTTGATCATAAGGAACAGTATACTCATCTACAATACCAACAGGGTATTGCAAACCTCCTGAAGATGTAACGCATCTGCAGTGGATTTTAACATTTTTTGAGAAATACCATTCATAACGTCTACTACGTTTGAATGTGCACTATGGGAAATCATATCACTTTACATTTAGTTGTTTATGCATTAGGGTATAACTGCACTAATCTGCAATATATGTGTTCGTGATTTGTGTGTCTGTGAACTGTATTTTCGGCTTAATGCACTTTGTGTCTGCTATGCTCACCATTTTTAGATTTGGTGAAGTGTGTATTTGTTCAAGTGTCCTAGATCCATATATAATATTTAAATAAATATAAGAGGGGACTCAGAGCAGAGCCCTGTGGTACACCACTGTTGACATTTTGTCTGTCTAGAGCAAATACCCCAACCTTAACAGCATGGGTTCTGTCAGACAGCCAATTACCAATCCAATGAACTATGCATGGGTTAATACTGAGTATGGAAAGTTTGTAATTCCAGCCTGGAGAATGGTGTTAATGGCTTTGGCAAGGTCCAGAGATAAGCAGTGTTGGCTGCATAGTCTCTATGCAGAACCTCAGTAACCTTTTCAAAGAACTCAACCAAGCTGTGCATGTATAATCTGCCATTTTCAAAGCTGAACCTGTGTATATCTAGTGATATAAGGTCACCTATATCGTTGCTTATTCGTTCATCAGTACTTTGTTCCATAGCCTTGCAAATAATACTTGTGTTACTAACAGGACTGTAATTCTAAGGGTCAGTAGAGGGAATATCTTTATAAGTCTGATAACCTTATCTACTTACAAAATAATAATAATAATAATAATAATAATAATAATAATAGCAATGATAGTAATCCATGATATATACAGGGACCAGTAAGCAAGACTTCAGTTTAGAACCAAATAGCTAGGAGTTATTATTGATTATTTGCTTGCTTAAGTTTGACTTAAATGCTTATTTCGTCCTGTCTAAACCAACACAAAACACTAGGATATCTTTACATGGTTAAAACATTCCTTCTCTCTAGTGCAGAGCAAACCAGTGCAGCAATGCACTTCTTTCCTTCACCCTTTTACTCACTACACCCATTCACTTACCAATGGACACAAATAATTCAATGGCTTGAGTAGGGATACTGATGGATTTCCAGATTTGTTGCTGATCATCAAGGAAAAATCCACCATTACTTTATAATATGGACTACAAACTGTCTTGAGTTTGAGAATAAACTACCCTCTGTATAGCTAAAGTTTAGCTAGAAAGCAAAGCTACACATCCAAGTATCTGGCATTGGCCAGCATACTAACTTGGCACAATCCTGAGCAGGTACCATGGTCCCTTACGAGTTGTCGCTGTGTGCCCCTAAAAATACAAATAGGTCTAGATATGCTAGTTACTTGAATACTAGAACTATACAGACAAGCTGTGGTATGCAATTTGCCATAGTCTAAGGTCCTTCTTAAACTGCCACATATTTAGAAATTCAATAAAGGATTGTTTCACTAGACAGTGGAAATGCTAGTATGGTAAATCATAAAGCTTGTACAGTGTTGTTTCCATATCTGCTCTCTATAATGATATATCTTCCAGTTCACTGTATATTCCAAATACTTTTATTATTAAGTAGACATGAATTTTATCAAGTCAATTAGATCTGTGTTTTATATATACAAATGGGTGTCATTTATTTGACTGAAAATTCAAAATATTGAAACTCAAAATATTGAAATAGGGACTTTGCCCTTCCCCCCACTATTGTATGATCTCAGAGTTGGTTTACATACAAAATTATAATTATCAGGGGATGTGGGAGGGGCACAGTCTCCAACATGGGGACTTCAAGGGGTGCTGTTTTAGTTTTTATTATTATAAACTGCATCCACAGAAACACACACACACACACACACACACACACACACACACACACACACACACACACACACACACACACACACACACGTATATATATGTTTTGTTAGTAAGTAGACAATAACTGAATTTGTTAAATTACTCTGAACTGTCTTTATCTTTGCAAAATAAAGAATTAGCAACTTTTGGTTATAGTGATAATGCCTGAGTGAATGCTAGCATCTCAGTGTCTTTTCTTGAAGTGTTATCAAAGGAACCCACAGAATGTTTTGATTACCTGATATGACAATCACTGGTTCATCACTTTCCGCTTTTTTGGTATTGCTTCCTCTCCACTTCTATGAGGTTTTCTGGGGGAGGAGATGGTTTGCAGATGTATCATTTAGCATTTTCACAATGAATTTAGGTTCTATTAATGTGATTGTTGTTCCAATCTTTCCAAATCTCACGTCCTCCTTTCTGTACCATGGTATGCATTATTCATGTGACATATGTTTGTTTCATTGGCAAAAAAGACAACCATATCTTTTTCAAATTCTCTGCAATATCACTTACATAGGCATGAAATAGTTTGGCCACTTAATAATTATTATGGTACCTTACTAATAATTATCGTTAAGAAATGTCAGTGGCATATTGTCAAATCTCAGTGGCTCCCTAACCACAACAATTGTGGCAGCATTAGTGGATAAAATCCAATGATATAAAAGTGTGGACAGCAGAAATAAATAAGGACAGAAACAGCATATCACCAGCTTAATATCACGCATACACCAACATTAGACAGTTAAACAAATTAGTAATAATAATCTCTAAATAAGCATCGCACACAGTACAAAAAGGGGGCATTCTGTCAGAATGTCTCTGCATGAAATTTCATGACACCTTTAATGACATCTTGTAAGACACCATGGAATAAATAAAGTTATAACACAATGCTTAACTGAAAACATCTACTATGGATGGAGTAGTAGTATTTCTGAAACGTGGGCCTGTATTTATTCAAGATAAATAACACATTTCTGACATGTCCTCAATAAACAGTTTGTCTCTAATATTTTAAAGTGGGAAAATACCTTGTGCTCCCTTTCTTTCCAGGTATTCCCTGTCAATAGGTAATTCACTAGAGTTACTTAACATGCCATATTAATCCATGCTTCCAGTGTTACCACAAGATCCACCCTTTTTTTCACAAAGAAACTGGGTTCACTGGATTCACTGCATAACAGAATCTCTCTTTTTCACCTCACATGGTTCAGAAATGGTGTTAACATTATTTTTAACTACTTTTGTATACAATGGGCAGTGCAACTTTCAAAATATACCCATACAAAGCTTAGGTAAAGTAAAGACTCTGAATTCATGCTCAGAATGATGCTCCGGTAAGGACAAGAACATATTCCCTCCAGCTGTTTAGGCATAGGAACAAAATAATGAATTTATTGTGGGTGACCAGTTGGAGCATTTTCAGAGATCAGCAGACTATGCATGCAGTACTAAGTTAAGGAAGACTTCAGGTTCAGAGTTTGCAGGAGATGTAACTTTTTTTCCATATGGGTAGGGCTGAAATTACATCTTCAGTGTTTAAACCTCAATTAAATAGTCAGAGGTGGTTATTCAATACAGCTGCCAGACTGAAGTGAACTTAAGCATTCAGAAAGTTTTATTTGCAAGGCAATTTGCATTCAGGTCACTAAACAAAAACACACCATACTTCTCACAGATTTTTACAGAATGGCCAGATTTCTTATCTCATATGTTTTGGTCTATTCTTCATAAAAGTTGTGGTTATTTGGCCAATTATTGAGGACTGAAGTCACTAAATAATGACATACATTTGAGTTTCAGACTTCAAATCTTGCATAAAATGCAAATTAATACAAATACTGTTAAAATGCACATTAACACAAATACTGTTATTTTAGCAACTTTTGAAGATTACAAGAGCAACGTTTGAAATCTGTTTCTATCTTTAGGTCTTTGTCCCCTCCATTATTTTAGGCTTTGTCCAGATTTCTTGTGCTGAGGTTGGGCAGTATGAAGCAAACAAATAAATGAGTTAAGCATGATAATAGAAAGATAACCATAAATGATATTAGCAGGTCCCTCATCAATGCTTATGAAATCTGCTGCAAAGTCGGGCTACCAGCAGAAGCAAATATTCATCACATATCACAGAAGGAACTATACAAGTAAAGGCATCTATTTATTTATTTATTTGCATTTTGCTTACTGGGAAAGTCCACTGGGCTGTCACTATAATCTATATGTATGGTAGTATTATCTCACACACACACACACACACACACACACACACACACACACACACACACACACACACACACACACACACACACACGCACACACAAATAATGTTGATAAGAAATAGAGCAGCATACACTTTCTAGGATGACTTGGTACAAGTACACCTGCAGCTTGAGGATAGGTGGTTGTGAAGGAAAGTCTTGAAAGAGGTAGGATTATGAGTTATTCTAATGGTGCAGAACATTCCAGTTCTTGGCAACTGAACATGAATAAAGAAGCTGGCCAGGTGGGAGGTTAGGTTTGTGAATCTGCAAGACCTTCTGATCCCTTGATCTAAGAGGCCTGTTAGGACAGTATTAGCTGAATGTTGAGCTCAGGAAAGGATAATCTAGGGGTCTAAAGAGTATTTTGTGAGCTGTGGATAGTTGCAAGTAGGAGAGATAGTTTGGTAGTTCTAGCCATTTCAGTGATTTAAGAGCAGTGCAGTGATGGGTGGAGTATTTAGAATTGGTTGCGAATTTTGCAGTTTTATTGTAGCATGCTTCAAGTTTGGATTTAGCAGAGCTTTGGATATTGTTAAGTAGAGGGGCATTGTAGATGAGAGAGGGTAGGTGGTAAATTGTGGTGAGGGTTATTTTTGTGGCTGGGCTTAGGAAGTGATTATGTCTATGGAGTATTCCAAGTTTAAGATGTGTTTTGCAAATGTTGTATTGTACATGCAGATCAAATTTCATGTGTTCATCAATAGTGACTCCAAGGAGCTTTGTGTGGTTGATGACTTTGATTATAGACTTACTATGAGAACAGATGGTCAACTCAGTTTTGTTTACTTGGGTTATTTTCTTAGGTGTGAATAGGATGATTTTAGTTTTATTTTGGTTCAGAGTTAGGTGGCTGTTGTGCATTTAGGATTCAGTGGAGGAGAAGGCCTGTTTAGTTAGTTGAAGTAGATCAGAGAATGTGTTGGCAGAGCAGACAACGGTAGAGTTGTCTGCATATTAAATGACAGATCCTTGAGAGAGAGAGAGATGAGTGGAAATTGTTTATGAATAAGCTAAATAGGAGTGGTCAAAGTACAGAGCCTTGGTGAACTCCGGTAGGGGTGTTGAGGAAAGAAGAGCTAGAGTTTTGCCATCTGACAATCTGTTGTCTTTCTTTTATGCAACTAGAGAACCAGTTTAGAGTGGGGAGGGAAAGACCGATCTTAGATAGTTGGGTTTATAGGTTCATAGGTAGGTACTAGGCTATCGGCCCAAGGGCCTAAGTAAGCCTTGCAAACAAGGTTCCCTGGCTTACGCCACCCAAGAAAGTTATTTTCCTGTGCCCCAGAGCCACAGAAGTGATCCCCTGGGTGTATTTCCTATTTCCCATCCACTCATCAAGATTTTTCTTGAACAGTGCTAATGAGGAACTTTGCTTGACATAGATGGGTAGCTTGTTCCAGAGTATAGGAAGTCTCTGGGACAGGAATCTATCCCTCTAGCATGTCCTGTTTGTTGTGGTGACAATGTTTAAGTCCCTAGAGTGTGTAACCTGGAGGGATTGGGATTTCATTAAGTGTAGCATGTCCAACAGCTCTGGGTTTGACATAGCTTTATATGTTAGGCAGAGATCACCTCGGAGTAGGCAATATGCTATGGAGTAAAGCTGGGGTGGGTGATAAATAAAGGGTGAGAAACAGTGTTGAATGCTTTGGATCAGTCAAGGAAGAGGGAGGATACAATTGTGCCAGTGTCACAGGCTCTGTTGACTGTATCCGTATAGGAGAGTAGGGCTGTTGTAGTTCTATGGCCAGGTATGAAGCCAAGTTGTGAGGGTGAAAGAATTTAGTTGTCAAGAAGATAGCATAGAAGTTGACTATTGATGCATTTTTGTGAGATTTTGGAGATCAGAGAAAGAATTGCAATGGGTCAGAAATTAGTGATGTCAGTATTGTTGCCACTTTTATATAGAGGTAGAATGAAGGCCTTGGGAACATAGGACTCAAGGAGTATGCTTATGGGGTAAGTGATACCGTCCATAACAATTTTTAGGTATTTTGAGGGTATGCCATCTGGGGCATTACAGCAAGGTTTTAGCTTTAGTAGTAGTCTTTTTATAGTTGAGATTGGGATTGGCATTGGAGTAAAGGTATTCCAGAATTTCTTTGAGTTCTGCTTGTGGTTGGACTGAAGTTTTAGGCAGTGTTTTTTTATCTTTGACTAACTTTTTTACTTGGTTGCAAAGTTGTTTGAATTTTAGTAGGTTTGAGATGTTTCTGTGTGCTTGCCATAACTTCCATATTTTATCTCTGGCATGCATGAGAAGTTGAGTAGGCTTGGATAGACAAGTGGCATGGTTATTTTTGATCCTTTGTACACATAGAGGTGCAAGGCTATTTAGTGTATTCATGAAGGTAGTGCTGAAGTAATCAACAGCTTCTTCAAGAGGGAGGGTTTTTAGTAAATTATAATATGTTGTTTTTCGAATATTGCTGAATGTTAAAGGGTTGAATGATGTCAAATTCATTGTTTGTTTATATTGATGTCGACCTTGACTGGAGGGGGACACATGGTTTATAAAGACTGGGGGATGGTTACTGATGGTGTTTGGGAGTGTTCTGGATGAGGATAGTTTGTTAGGGTTTGTAACCAGAATCTAGTCTAAAATTTATCCATTGTCATTGTCTTTGTTAGGTCTGGTGGGGGAGTCAATGAGCTGATGAAGTTGTAAAGATTAATATCAGAGAATGTGTAGTTAGAGTTGAGTTCTATTCGGTTGATCTTTACGTCGCCCAGTATGATGGTCTTATTTTTAATATTGGAAGAGATCCAGGCTAGGGTATCTTCCAATATGGGTATGTTGTTTCTAGAGGGTATGTAGAGAGCTATGATGCAAAGTTTTTTTTTGCAGGTATTCATATTTAAGAAAGTTATGAGTATTTATGCATTAGAGAACTGAGGTATAGTGTTAGTAAATGGAACTAGATTGTAGGTGCTGGAATAGACAAGGGCAACACTGCCTCCTTTTTTATGAGCCCTGTCTAATCTTATGTTTGAAAGCCTGGAGGGAGAAATTCAGTGTCTTTAATATGGGTTTTAGCCAGGTCTCAGTGGTGGCAATAATGTCTGATGATGGTGAGTGATCCATGCTTGAAAGTCTGAGATTTCATTATGGATACTTTGACGACTCAGATTTACTATATATAATGAGTCTCTGTTGATGGGTGTGGTGGGATGGTTGAGTGTAGTGGATCCTGGATTGGGGTGTATGTTACCGCATAAAGGTATGGTGGAGAGCTTAAAAGCATGATATCATAGATTTTGGTTAGTGGTTGATTTAGTGTGAAAATTTACAGTAGAGAAGTTTTGTTGATTCAATTGTTTTTTATACACTGAGGAGATAGGCTATACTTTGCGATGGAGGAGGGGATTTAGTTGATATAGGCTCAGAGATATGTTTGTATAGAAGTTGGGTGGAATAGGTAAGGAGGTAGAGATAGAAGAGATGATAAAGAAGTTAGTGGAGAAGGAAATGGGGTTTAGAACAGTGAGATGTATTAGGAATATACGGAGTGTGGAAAGGAGTAGGGTGGAGAGTGTAGTATATTGGAAGAGCGCATGATAGCTGTCTTTGCAGACTTGCAGGGTAAAACAGTAGTGGAAGCTAGAAGAGGAGTTCTGTAGAGCTGTGGTTGAATACTGAGTAAGAGGTAAGAGGAGTAGTGCTGAGGGAGAGGTTACAGCTAAGTTAGAAAGACTGAATTTTGAGTGAGAAGAGCAAGAAGTAGGGTGAGACCTTGGATAAATGGAGTATAATTTAGTAGCCTAGTTGGGTTAGGTGAGGGGTAGAGTAATATGGGGAAGGAGTGTGTGTAGTTATAGTAGTTGAAGAGAATATTCAGATGCATTGGGGTGAAGTAATTGGCAGCAGTGGTATTAGGAGGAAGTATGCTGGGGGGAGTGGCAAATAGCAGGGTGAGTGATAGGTGGAATTAGTGATGGTGGTTGGTTGGAGTTAATGACAGGAGGAGATTAACTAAGTATATGTTTTGAGAAAGCAGGGGTGGGTGGGAATGGGGGTAGAATAGGGGAACAGAGTGAGCCTGAGTGGAGTGAGGATGAATGGAGCAAAATCAACTATGAGGCAGACCAGGCAGATAACAAAGAAAATAAACAATCAGCTATAATTGTGAATCCCAGGTCAGTACCATAAGTGCTGATAGTGCCTGGTGCTAAGAGAAATATTTTAGTGGCTGGTTTCTTACTGTTTTATTCCATACAACCACCAAGAGGGTGGAAGGGTTCTGTAAGGGTTGAAGTGAGGAGGGGATTACCAAGATTAATATCTAAGTCGACCAAGTAGTGTGCTCTCCACAAGACCTAGCACTGCTTAGAACTAATGTTTAAACAATTATAGTAAAATAAAGTGAAATACTGTAAATAATGGGCATCAAATGGTTCAGTAACATAATCTTCAGACACTTTCTACATTTATTTTGAATGCACCATAATGATGAAAGTGGAAGGAAAGAGAGTTCCAGGCAGCAGGTTTCAGCTAGGGAAAACTTGCAGCACTGCAAGACCGTAGGAACTGTGAATGGAAGGTAGAGAGATAAGAATAGATTGCTTAGAGAGAGTTAGATATAACAGGATAAAGTATTACTTGTAAAGGTGAGAAAAGAACAGGAAGCAAGGTTGCAAAAAGAATATTAAAATTAATACTTTAGCTAACTGTTAAAGAACAATATAAATGCATTAAAGAAAATAGGCTGTTGATGATACAGCTGCACACAACTTAGTAGATTAAACTAGTTGCTCTAGTATACAATTTTTGAGTTGCAAAAGGCAGAATAAAAAAAAAAAGACAGCATACAGACACAAACTTATAAGCAGACTTACATAAGGACACGCTACTTTATAGACGATGATGAAGCTGGGACCCTAGTCTGTATAGATTTAAAAATGGTGCCCTTGTATCAGTGGTATAAGTAAGCTCCATTTGGATGCTGATTTGGAGGGGGGGGGTTACTCGTTCACATAAGATACCCCATATGAGGGATTGATAACTATGGGTAAAAAAAAAAAAAACATGCCTGAACCAGGAGGCAGACCAGGCAGATAACAAAGAAAAGAAGAGTCCCAGGTCAGTATCATAAGAGAGTTGTCAGATTTTCCCTCTCCTTGTGATTGTTTTACCATTTCTTCTTAGCCTGGTGCTAAGGAATAAATAGTTTAGTGGCTGGTTTCTTACTGTTTTATTCCATGCAACCAACAAGAGGGTGGAAGGGTTCTGTAAGGGTTGAAGGGAGTTGGAGAATACCAAGTAGTGTGCTCGCCACAAGACCTAGTACTGCTTAGAACTAATGTTTAAACAATTATAGTAAAATAAAATGAAATACTGTAAATAATGGGCATCAGATGGTTCAGTAACATACTCTGCAGGCACTTTCTACATTTATTTTGAATGCTCTGTAATGATGAAAGAGGAAGGGGAGAGTGAGAGGCAGCAGGTTTCAGCGGGTCTATATTATTTCAGCAAAATCCCCTTTACTCAAACACGGATACGTCGAACCGTATCGTGCGAAGTACGTAAACCTCAAACATCCAAAACCGCAAATCTCAAAATGTCAATTTGTTTTGGTTGGCCCATCTGCAGTATAGCTCCATAAGGTAAGTGTGCGATAGATAGGACTTTAGGGTTAGGATTTGGGTTAAGGTAAGTGCATAGATAGGTAATGTATGTAAGATTTAGTGGAGTGTTAGATGTAGGGTTTTTTTAAGTGTATGTATGTGTGTTATTTATTTTGTTTGGGTGTATGTCTGTAGGGGAAGTGTGCGGTAGTTACGGACCTTAGGGTTAGGGAGGGGTTAAGGATAGTGCATAGATAGTTGTGTATGTGGGGTTTAGTGTAGTGTTGGAAATGGGGTTTTGTTAAATGTATGTATGTATGTGGATTATTTCTTTTGTTTGGGTGTATGTCTGTAGGGTTTGGTTAGTGTACGTTTGTGGTTTATTTATTTTGTTTGGGTAGGTACTAAGTAGCGGGTTGTGGGGTTGGCCGACTATGGCAGTTCGATATTTATTTTTTGCGGTTTAGTGCATTCGGGAATTTTGCAGTTTGAGGTGTGGGGGGTCGATGTATGTGTGTTCGGGTAATGGGGTTTTCGCTGAAGTGATATAGACCCGGTTTCAGCTAGAGGAAACTCGCGGCACTACAGGACTGTAGGAAGTGGAGGCACACTACTTTGTATGTAGATGGTGATGAAGCTGGGACCCTAGTATGGACAGATTTTTTTATGTAGCTTGATAATATTATAGGTGTACACGTGACAGCACCATTTCTTATTTTACTTTATTTTTTTTAGGTCCTTGAGTAGCTCATTGATTGATTCATTCATTCATTTTAGTTTGTGATACATGAAATAAAAAGACTCATTTTCCTAATTTATGCAGAGTAATATAAATCTAGGTCATCACTTTTCAAGAATTTGCTGAATATATTTTATTTTTAAAAGATGACTGTAATATATTTGCTGAATATAGTATAGTCACCATTTAAAAATAAAATGAAAATGAAAATGGAAAGAAAAGATGAAGGTAATTACATAACTTCTATGTTTGCATTGGCTATGTGTGCATAATGTATTTAAATAAAATAACAAATGCAGAATAAGGATGAATAGGATGTTAAAACACTGAAACATAAATAGGTAGAGTAAATCATGTAATCAGGTTCTGCAATTTGACTGAATATACACTTTCAAAATGGTGGAAAGGGGTTATCAGCTGCTCTGTGCTGCTTCTTTTTCTAGTCTTAATACTTAACATTATACAAAGAAAATCTATACTTGAAGTACATGTCCTATGACTAATTAATTTTTGCAGCTAATTTTAAAATTGTATGTTAATATACATGTAAACAGACTTAAATTCAGATAATTTTTTGTATATAGTGATATCCGAGTAATAGAAAATAAAGGAATGGAGCACATGGTTAGTCAGACAAAAAATGTTTTTTGCCAGATTCCTTCTGTGACAGCCAGTAAAGACAATAAATAAAAAAGACCTTGAATGATTTCTCTTAGTATTATTAAAAGAGAAAGAAAACTTAGAACTCAAAAATGTAAAACTGATGCTCTATTATCACTCAAAGTCTAAAGGAATCCCTATTGCCAGAAACCCTTACAAAGATTTTATCACAGTCATCTGAATAAAATTTACAGCAGCTGATTTAACTAAAAGAATGAGCTGAAAATCTTCAGGCTGGAAGATCTCTATAACAAAAGTTTCTCTATTATTAAGAAAAGCTGTGTTTATCTGCAATTGCTGCAAAAAAGACAATCATGAGGTGCATGATAGAAGAAATAGGTTGCGGTGATACGGCGGTAGTGTTGTTAACTCACAGCAAGAGGTTCTCCCGTTCAATTCTTGGCATGGCTTGGGAGTGCCTTCTCTGTGGAGTCTGCATGTCCTCCCCGTGGTTGGATACCGTTCGAAAGACATGCTTGCGTAAATGGGCGTGCCTTCATTGAAGGTTGGGCGTTGAGCTGGCACCTCAGGGTTTCGTAAAAATCTACTGCCAATCATTAGTGGACCAGAGTTCCGCTGTGGCGACCCCTTACTGGGAAAAAGCTGAAAGACAACCAACAACATGATAGAAGAAATAGGTTCATAAGTTCATATTTTTTACTAAGTTTATGACCTAGATGACCATCATGATGGTTAACTATGTCACCTGATTATGGTGGGAGATTCAAGAGTTTCCCTTTTTAAGGAGAGTATCCTCACATATCCAGGACAAAAAGGTCTGATGACCCATCCAATCACTGAGTCAGGTCTAAAATGTTGCTTGGGAAGTGCTCTGCATGATATACAAGGTGAGACTGTTCCAAAGACAGGGGATAGGTTTGGTTAAGAAGTTGTCACAACAGCTGGTATTACTGATGTGGAGGTATATGTTCAGAATTCTAGCGTGAATATTTGCTTTACCACAGGTTCTATGTAGTTTTAAGAACACAACACATGTGTTGGGGGAGTCACTCAAGGTACAGAGCACTAAATAGATATTAGTCTGCAGGAAGCTATTCACAGGTTCATAGATACTGACATAATTGCTGATTTGTGAGGATCATTAGAAACCAAGCTTTACATTAGCATGGTAGTTTTTCACCCTTAAATTTTAAGTGTATATAACCCAGAGTGGGCAGAACAAGGATATGTCAAGACATTACTTGTTGCCCCTTTCCATAAGGGTCATGGGTGCTAAGTTAGGAGTGAATTTATGATTTCCCAGCCAGTCATCCAAATTTCATTTGAAAAGATTAAGAAAAGGGCATGGGTGCTAAGTTTGGAGTGAATTTATGGTTTCCCAGCCAGTCATACAAATTTCATTTGAATAGAGTAAGACATATTCTTTGCTTTATGGAGTGGAAAATGGTTCCATAGTTGTGGTATTCTCTGTAATACATATCTATCCCGCCATAATTCCTGTTTATGTTGCAAAACAGTTTAAAATCCCTTGATCAGGCATTTATGCTACAATTGGATTTCTGGTTTGATGTGTTTCTATAGGCACTATACTTATTAACTATATTTTATATTATATTTATTAACTCTATAATGATCTTTTCCATAGCATTACAGATGAGGCTTGTCAGACTTATGTGCCTATAAATTCCTAGGTCAGTTGACACTCACACACACACACACACACACACACACACACACACACACACACACACACACACACACATATATCTATATATCGATATAGCTATATCTATCTGTATATCTATATATCTATCTATATCTATCTATATCTATATATATATATATATATATATATATATATATATATATATATATACATATATATATATATATATATCTGTAGAGTAGTCCAGGTAGGTAGTGCTTGTGGAGTCCACAACTCAAGAACTTTATGTCTTATGGCTGATCCAAGTGACAGAAAGAGACCATCAGTAATAGCAAAATTAACTTAAATGTTGTTTATTTAAATCTGAATTTTTGCAACAATAACAGAAAACAATCAACAAAACATTGTTGTTGAGAGAAAGAGCTAAAATGCCTTTAAAACAAAGTTTTTTATGTTTTATTAATTTGTTAACCGGGTAAAGCAGCTATTTTTAGAGGCAGTCAAATGCATTACATGGTTTAAGTCACTTGTTTAATGTCACTCAGCATGCAAAAGCAGTCTGAAAGAATCAAACCCAAGATTAGAGTGGAGTGCATTCATACAAAGCAAACTTCTTTTGTGAATCTTATGTATTTTACTGTGATAGTGATTTAACAACATTCTCTTACAGCAGTAAGGCAATTTCTTATAATTTGAGTGAATGATTCAGTACATCTGGCAAGTGCAGAATTATGCAAGCTTTCTTTTTTCATTAAATAGATGTAACACAAATGCTTTCAGGAATCAGTCTTCAAAATGTTAGATAATCTGTCTAATCAAATCTCAAGGTAAAGACATTAAATGCATTTTGAAGTGCATTTCTATACAGATGAGATGGTAAGGACATTTTACAGATAGAGTCTAAATTACTTCTTTGTACATAATGATTTTTTCTTTTTACTTTTTTATTTTTCTTCTAGCTTTTTATAACAAGGCAGTAACTGAAAAGACAACTGGATCCAGCTTACCTAGCTGAAATAAGCAAATAAGTAAAAAAGATAATGCTCTGATCAGATTAACATGAATCACCACATCCATTTCAATTTGTTAATGTAATTTGTGGTCAGTTAGACAAGAAAAGATAAACAAACTTCAAAACTGTATTTTCTTTCTAAAAGTCACCTGCTTTGAGATATTAACCTCTATTGTTTATCTATGCTTGTGACATGTTCCTTAGTTCATGCTGTATAACTTCTGAAATACCTGTTGTCTTGCTTCTTTTTACAGGGAATATTTCCTACATCTGTTATCAGACTAAAGAGTGCCACAGTGGAAATAAATGGGTATGTGAGTAATAAATTCATCAGAGCCAGTTGTTATAAGCAAGAGACAAATAATTATAACTAATTTTAGAATATGCACAGCAGAGTATTATAAAAGAGTTGCCGATCTTTACCATATTACTATTGTTTGAGAACTGTTTTTAAGTGACTCACCTTACAATGGAGTTTCAGAGTCTTAAGTCCTGTAAAAATGGGAGTTTCTTCTTGTGAATTATAGGTGCTTCACTTAGATGAAATTGAGCAGTCAATTTAAAAAAATGGCATTTTCCTCAGAATTTGCCAAGTAAAAAAAGGAAATGTTTGATTTTTTGGGCAAAAAAGCCTTTTCTTCAACTAATGTAACCTTTGTGTTGATTATAATAATCTGAGGGTGTAAGTCATCTGCAACAGAAGGGCTTGCCACACATAAAAAGTAGAGTTGTGTAAGTTGAACTTATTATAACAGTAGATGTTCGAATGATCACCGCTGCAGTAGCCTTAACTTTATGGGTTATATCCTGCCAAGGAGATAGCTGGCAAGCTTTCAAAGATTCAGGGCATGCTCCACACACCCAAACTGTCAAGAGGCTTGAGCTGAGCTGACTAAAAGACAACTGCAAAAACAAATCCAAAGGTGATGTGACCAATAAGACTCGAAGTCCCAAAGTACAAAACATTTAATAAAACAAGTGTTAAAAGTTTAAGCCCTCTCATCAAACTGACTTCATCAGAACCATGAATTCAAAAGATTAAACACTTAAGTATCTAAAATGCAATAATCATGTGATTATAAAAACATTAATTCTTAAAAGGGTATTAACCCATTTTATACACACATAGCTTTTCTCTTGAGAACAGGCATAATAGAGGTACTATCAATTACTTCTTGGGATGTTTATTTTAGCTTTTTGGATGATATTTTTGTTGTATGGAAAAAGAATGACAGCGTAAGGAATGATTTTGTTCATTATATTAACAATGTGAATTCATTTCTTAAGTTTACACATACACATTGGGAAGACTCGGTTGATTATTTAGACCTGACCAGTTTCAGTATTAAGGCAGAAGGTGTGTTTGGCTCTAAAGTCTACAGAATGCCCACCCAGTCAAATAGATGTTTGGACTATACCATTCAACACCCCCCACACATCAAAAAGAACATAGTAAAAGACCAAATGGTGAGAGCTGCCAGAATGTGCTCTAATTTAAGCACATTAACATTTGAACTGGGTAATTTAATCAGTATGTTCCTAGAAAGGGGGCATCTGAAGGAATTTCTTTTGGAAATGGGAGAAAATATCTTGCACGAGTGGGGTGCAAAATCTATTCCCCTTTTGAGTTCCAGTGATGGGATAGTTAAGTACATGCACCACACTCAAGAAAATTTCCTCCATTCTATGTTTATCAGATTTGATGGTAAACATGATGTCCCAAAAGACATTTTAACAAAACACTGGACCATCTTCAGAGGTAACGCAGAAATTATTGAACAACTTGGGGAAAAATCAGATTTATTTTTAAAACCTATTAGAACACCCAATTAAAAAACTTTCTGACAACAAAAGGTCAGGGGGACAAAAAATGTGGTATGTGCACCTATTGTAAACATATTAATCACGATAGTAGCAATGTTATTGGGAATCCCCCAAGGAGAGTTAACCTGAGTCTAGGGACTTGTTGTACTGTAGGTATTGTGTATATAGCTGTGTGCAAAACCTGCAATTTCTTTTATGTGAGTAAAACAGCTATAAGTTTACGGAAATGGATTTATGAGCACCTCTGTGCATTTAAGAATTGTGACAATAATAATGCATGTTAGTGGATCTTACCAAGGGAACTACTTTAAATTCG
This sequence comes from Protopterus annectens, assembly GCF_019279795.1. NCBI lineage: Eukaryota > Metazoa > Chordata > Ceratodontiformes > Protopteridae > Protopterus > Protopterus annectens. Next base: position 603,826,095 of record NC_056730.1, on the reverse strand, counting down.
GCATTTTAGAAAGAATTATGAAAGATGTGAGGGGAGGTTACTGGGAAAACAAAATTAAGGAGAATGAGCTCAAGTGGCAATTGAGATTAAATGCAACATCTGAGCCATGGATACATGATAGTACCTCTATTATGCCTGTTCTCAAGAGAAAAGCTATGTGTGTATAAAAATGGGGCAATACTCTTTTAAGAATTAATTTTTGTATAATCACATGATTATTGCATTTTAGATACTTCAGTGTTTAGTCTTTTGAATTTATGGTTCTGATGAAGTCAGTTTGATGAAAGCGCTTAACCTTTTAACACTTGTTTTATTAAATGTTTTGTACTTACTTTGGGACTTCGAGTCTTATTGGTCACACCACCTTTAGATTTGTTTTTACAGTTTTGGTACATTTTATCCTCCAGCATGCATTGTTTTTTTCAGTAAAAGACAAGTTTGCGAGGGAAGCCCTTCAGATCTTTCCTGCCAGCAGAGAGAGAGGGAGAGTCTGAGCCCTGAAAAGACAATGCTAGGAGTAACAAAAAATAGAAGTCTACACCCTGGCATAAAAAAACACACCAAAAAAACAAGGGAGATGGAGGGAGGGAGTGGGTGCTGCAACAGTAATTATTTGAATATCTACTGTTATGGTAAGTTCAACTTACATAGCTGTACTGTGTTCTTCATATTAACTGCGGTGGTGGTGCTGCGGTAGTGTTGTCACCTCACAGTAAGACGTTGTCCTGTTCAATTCTCAGTTAGAGCGTCTTCTGTGTGGCGACCTGCATGAATGGGCGTTCCTTCGTTGAAGGTTGTGCGTCAGGCCTGGCAAGTCGGCACGTAAACATCTACTGCCAATCATTAGCAGACCGGAGTTCCACTGTGGCGACCCCTAACCGAGAAAAGCTGAAAGACACAACAACAACAACAACAAACAACTGTGTTCTTCATTTTGATCACTGCTGCAGTAGCCATATCTATATGGAGAGATTACCATAGCTAACTGTATTTGAGAGGTGGAAAGTGAAGGGTCCAGGTGCTTCTAGAGAATGGTCCTAGTAAAGCATGATGTAGATCTAGGGAAGGAATCCAGCTTATAGTGCTTTGTAAAAGTATGTACAGAGGACCAAGTAGCAGATTCTAGAATACTTCTAAAATCCAACCCTTTCCAAAAAGCTGTAGAAGCAGCCAAGGTCCTTGTAGAGTGGGCCTTTACCCTGCCTGGAATTGATTTGTCATGATGAGTTTAACAAAAGGCAATAGCCTTAGACAACCATTTGAAAATAGTCTCTTTTGACACCAGTTGTCCCTTCTTCTTAGCTTCACAAGAAATGGATAATTGATTTGATGATCTGAAAGATTTAGCTCTATCAAGATAGTACTTGAGTTGTCTGTGGACATCCAAGCTACAGAGTATCCTTTCTCCCTCATTCTTAGGTTCAAGAAAGAAATTGGGGAGAAGGATAATTAGACTTAATGTAAACTCATATAGCATTTTAGGCATGAAAGAAGGATTAGTTCTCAAAGAAACACTGTTCTTGTGTAAATAAGGTAGGGTTGACTCACCGTAATAGCTTTCAACTCAGATACCCTTCTTGTCAGAGCAATTAATAAAATCATTTCATGCAGACACCAATAAACATTTTCATACCGGATCGGTCAAGGGCCGGGTTAACAACGACCACCACCAGTACTGTTAGCCAACAGGGTGCTGGCGGAAATTGGGCTACTGTTGGCCGAATAAGGAGAAGAGGTGGAAGACATGGCTGAAGACAGGAAGAGAGGAGAAAAGCTAGGACTGTGGTAGTGAGGGTCAGAACTTTGAATGTTGGCAGTATGACTGGTATAGGGAGAGAGCTAGCTGATATGATGGACAGAAGGAAGGTTGGTATATTGTGTGTGCAAGAGACCAGATGGAAGGGGAGTAAGGCTTGGTGTATTGGAGGTGGGTTCAAATTGTTTTATCATGGTGTGGATGGGAGGAGAAATGGCGTAGGAGTTATTCTGAAGGAACAGTATGCTAAGTGTGTTTTGGAGGTGAAAAGAATGTCGGATAGAGTGATGTTTATGAAGCTGGAAATTGATGGTGTAATGATGAATATTGTTAGTGCATATGCTCCACAAGTTGGGTGTGCAATGGATGAGAAAGAAACATTTTGGAGTGAATTGGATGAAGTGGTGATGACTGTACCCAAGGGTGAGAGAGTGGTGATTGGAGCAGATTGCAATGGGCATGTTGATCAAGGGAACAGAGGTGATGAGGAAGTGATGGGTAGGTATGGTGTTAAACAAAGGAATGCAGAAGGTCAGATGGTAGTGGATTTTGCAAAAAAAGGATGGACATGGCTGTGGTGAATACGTATTTTAACAAGAGGGAGGAACATAGGGTGACATACAAGAGTGGAGGAAGATGCACACAGGTGGATTATATCTTATGTAGGAGGGCCAGTTTGAAGGAGATTGGAGACTGTAAAGTGGTGACCGGAGAAAGTGTAGTTAGGCAGCATAGGATGGTGGTTTGTAGGATGAAGTTGGTGATCAAGAAGAGGAGGAGGAGTGTGAGGGCAGCACCAAGGATCAAATGGTGGAAATTGAAAAAGGGTAATTGTGAGGTTGAGTTCAGGGATGAGTTAAGGCAGGCACTGGGTGGCAGTGAAGAGTTACCAAATAGCTGGGTAACTACAGCAGAGCTAGTAAGAGAGACGGCTAGAAAGGTGCTTGGTATCACATCTGGACAGAGGAAGGATGACAAGGAGACATGGTGGTGGAATGAGGAAGTACAAGAGAGTATACAGAGAAAGAGGTTGGCAAAGAAGAAGTGGGATTGTCAGAGAGATGAAGAAAGTAGACAGGAGTATAAGGAGATGAGATGCATGGCAAAGAGAGAGGTGGCAAAGGCTAAGGATAAGGCATATGAAGAGTTGTATGAAAGGTTGGACACTAAGGAGGGAGAAAAGGACCTGTACCGATTGGCTAAACAGAGGGACCGAGCTAGGAAAGATGTGCAGCAGGTAAAGGTGATAAAGGATAATGAGGGAAACATACTCACAAGCAAGGAGAGTGTGTTGAGGAGATGGAAAGAGTACTTTGAGGGGTTGATGAATGAAGAGAATGAGAGGGAGAGAAGGTTGGATGATGTAGGGATAGTGAATCATGAAGTACAATGGATTAGCAAGGAGGAAGTAAGGATAGCTATGAAGAGAATGAAGAATGGAAAGGCTGTTGGTCCAGATGACATACCTGTGGAAGCATGGAGGTGTTTAGGTGAATTGGCAGTGGAGTTTTTAACCAGATTGTTTAATGAAATCTTGGAAAGTGAGAGGATGCCTGAGGAATGGAGAAAAAGTGTTTTGGTACTGATTTTTAAGAATAAGGGTGATGTGCAGAGCTGTAGTAACTACAGAGGGATTAAATTGATCAGTCACAGCATGAAGTTATGGGAAAGAGTAGTGGAAGCAAGGTTAAGAAGGGACGTGATGATTAGTGATCAGCAGTATGGTTTCATGCCAGGAAAGAGCACTACAGATGCAATCTTTGCTCTGAGAGTGTTGATGGAGAAGTACAGAGAATGTCAGAAGGAGTTGCATTGTGTTTTTGTAGACTTAGAGAAAGCATATGACAGGGTGCCTAGAGAGGAGTTGTGGTATTGTATGAGGAAGTCAGGAGTGTCAGAGAAGTATGTAAGAGTGGTACAGGATACGTACAAGGGTAGTGTGACAGTGGTGAGGTCTGTGGTGGGAGTGACGGATGCCTTTAAGGTGGAGGTGGGTTTACATCAAGGATCAGCTCTGAGCCCTTTCTTATTTGCAATGGTGATAGACAGGTTGACAGACGAGATCAGACAGGAGTCCCCGTGGACTATGATGTTTGCAGATGACATTGTGATCTGTAGTGAGAGAAGGGCACAGGTGGAGGAGACCCTGGAGAGATGGAGATATGCTCTAGAGAGAAGAGGAATGAAGGTCAGCAGGACTAAGACAGAATATATGTGTGTGAATGAGAGGGAGGATAGAAGAATGGTGAGGATGCAAGGAGTAGAGGTGGCGAAGGTGAATGAGTTTAAATACTTGGGGTCAATAGTTCAGAGTAATGATGAGTGTGGAAGAGTACAGGCAGGATGGAGTGGGTGGAGAAGAGTGTCAGGAGTGATTTGTGACAGACGAGTACCTGTAAGAGTGAAAGGGAAGGTCTACAAGATGGTAGTGAGACCAGCTATGTTATATGGGTTGGAGACAGTGGCATTGACAAAAAAGGCAGGAGTTTGAGCTGGATGTGGCAGAATTAAAGATGTTAAGATTTGCATTGGGTGTGACAAGGGTGGATAGGATTAGGAATAAGTATATTAGAGGGTCAGCCCAGGTTGGAAGGTTTGGAGACAAAGCCAGAGAGACACGATTACGTTGGTTTGGACATGTGCTGAGGAGGGATACTGAGTATATTGGGAAAAAGATGCTAAGGATGAAGCTACCAGGTAACAGGAAAAGAGGAAGGCCTAAGATGCAGTTTATGGATGTGGTGAGAGAGGACATGCAGGTGGTTGGTGTGACAGAGCAAGATGCAGAGGACAGGAAGAAATGGAAACAGGTGATCTGCTGTGGTGACCCCTAATGGGAACAACCAAAAGAAGATGATGATGACCATGTTAAGAACCTCACGTCATTCAATGTAGCTGGTTCAAATGGAACAAGTGTTAGTTTCTCTAACACAAAAATAAGATCCAAAAGAAGGGCCACTACTTTACTTGGAGGCTTCTTATGGAAAACCCATTTTAAGAACATTTTTGACATGTGACTGCCTTGAAAGAGGAGGATCCATGGGCAGACATGCTGAAATGGCTCATAAATGAACATTGATACAGGAATAAGAAAGGCCATAGGTAACTCACACAAACATTGTAAACCAGATAACAACTAGCATTGAATAGGTGCTGGTTATGTTATTGGCACCAACTAGAAAACCTTTTCCATTTGTTAATTTATGATGTTCTATTAGCAGGATATCTTACTTCCATTAGTACCTGCTGCACATCCTCAAAAACAGGTGCCTAAAAGAAATTAAGACCCTATCATTAAGGCACTCAGTTGCAGATGATTTATGTTGGGGTGTATCAAACAGCCTTGTTCTTGTGTGAGTAGATCCATTCTGTCAGGAACTGTGTGGTAATTGCCCCTGGCCATTTACAAAAGAAGGGAGAATCTTGGTTGCTTGGGCCAGAACGAAGTCACAACAATGATCTTGGGGAATTCCTTTTAATCTTCAGAAGTACCCTGGATATTAGTGAAAAGGCATACAGGAACATTCCTGTCCAAAGAAAAGAAAAGGTATCTGTCTTCCAAGCCTTCTTGCATGGAGTCTTGGAACTGAAGTTTGCCAGTTGATTGCTCAGGGAACAGGCAAAGATGTCTACTTGAAGAACTCCCCACAGGTTAATCAAATCTTGGAAGACCCCCAGTTTCCATTCATAAGGGTCTGCCCTGGTCCTGCTCAGTTTGTCAGCCACACAATTTTGCTCACTCAAAAAGTAGGATGCCTGTAGAGTGAGACTGTGCTGTGAAGCTATAAGGCAAGCTAACATGGCTAATCTGCAAAGGGTATATAACCTAGTTCCCCCTTGCTTGCTGAAGTACCACATCACTTGAAGAGTTCCTGTGGATGAAAAATGGTTCAGAGAACTGATTCTCTTGATCAGGGCAAGCAACTCCTTGATATTTATATGCTTGCTTCTGTACTTGGTGTCCCAAACACCCTGCACTTTTATCTCTCCTGAAATTGCTCCCCAAGCAACATTTGAAGCATCTGTGATGGCTGACTGCTTTGGAGCAGGGATGGAGTGAGGGAGACCTTGATTTTAAGATATCTGTTGTCTCCACCAAGTGATTTGTCTTCTGAAAGACCCCATTACTGGGATTTGAAAAGATAAAGGGTATTGATACTAGGACAAAAGAGATTTCAGATACCAGTGTATCTTTCCCATATAGACAACAAACCCTCAAGCCAACTTACACCTTTCCAAATCTACTCCTTAAATAACACTATTATCGAACCAGTATCTCATACCAAACTTCTTGGCATGTTTGTTGTTGTTTGTTGTTTGTTTTTCAGCTTTTTCCCGGCAAGGGGTTGCCACAATGGAGCTCCGGTCCGCTAATGATTGGCAGTAGATTTTTACGAAACGCCGAGGTGCCAGCTCGATGCCCAATCTAAAACGAAGGCATGCCCATTTACGCACGCATGTCTTTCGAACGCCACCCAACCGCGGGGAGGATATGCAGACTCCACATAGAAGGCACTCCCAAGCCAAGCAGAGAATTGAACGGGAGAACCTCTTGCTGTGAGGTAACAATACTACCGCTGTATCACAGCGGAAATGGTATCTCAATAGATAACAACTCGAAATTTGATAAACACCTGTCAACTGTCATTAAAAATCTTCACTTTAAACTTGGCTCTCTCTATAGAGCTAAACATTATCTCACTGATTTTTCCAGGAAATCCATTGCCAGGACACATTTACTATCTCCCTCTATATGCTTCTGCCATTTTCACTAATCTGAAGAAAAACAAACTAGTTAAACTTGAAGTATGCTATAATAAAATAAAAAGACCAAGCTACTACTGTTTACAACAAACAGTAAGTCCTCCCCCATAGATTTCTCCATTCAATCCAATAATGGCACCCTTATATCCCCCGACTCTTCCACCAAACTATTAGCAATCACAATTGATAATTACCTCACCTTTGACAATCACATTAATAACACCATTAAATCTGTTAATAAAAAACTAGGCTCCCTATATAGGATAAAACCTTTCTTAACTCCAACAGCCCGAATGATTATTGCCCACTCCCATCTAATTTCAACTCTTCTGTATGCTGCACCCATATACACTAATCTAAAAAATAATAATCTTACCAAACTAGCCAACTCCTATAATAGTATTGCTAGATTTGCCACTGGAAACCCATATATAACTCACCACTGTCTTAACCTTCACCAGCTAGACTGGCTCGAACTAAAAAACCTTCTGATACTTTCCCAACTTACCATTGTTCATAAGATTTTTTACCAACCCAACAACACACCGATACTCAACAACCTTATAGCACCCTATAGGAATCTTAATTCCTTACGCTCTTCCAATAAACTTCTAGCTAGTACCACCAAGTCTAACAACTTAGCTGAGGACTCTCTGTTCTCCAATAGTGCTGGAAAACAGTGGAACCTCTTGCCATCTGACCTAACCTCACTTCCATCCCTTCCTCTCTTTAAACAAAGTCTTAATAAACACCTTAAAACTCACTGGCTATGCCCTTGCTGTTACCCAGACTGATCCTCTGGATTTCCCTGCTACCTCTTGACTTCCTACTTTCCTCCACTCTTTCCTGTCTACTCCTCTGAATTTGTAGCACCTATAAGCTATCTCTACTACTTAGACACAATTAGCTATCTTTTCTACTTGGCTATGAATGTATCCTGAAGGTAGTATTCCTGCCATTTCTTTATACTTCCTCCTTTTTCTACTGTTACTGTTTAACCCCTTGGAAATAGTAACTGTCCGGAGCAAACTAGAATAACCAAGGATTTAAATGTATTTTAATAATGTCTTGGGGTTTGCCCTAGATATTCATACTGGAAAATGATCTGTAGGTGTATTATGTATTAATGTAATGTGTCTCATAGTCTTCCCATAATTTAAACTGTAATACCTTTCTTGTTTATTATAAACATTATTTGTGTGGTGGTGGTTTATATGTGGAGTTTTTCTCCCCAAGCCTCTACTGAAAATGGAAATATATCCAGCTGGACCAGCCCGGTCAACAAATGTAAAATAAATAAAACAAATAAATAAAATTGCCAGATTTGCTAACAATTCCCCATTTAGAACACACCACTGTATTTCATTTCAGCAACTTGATTGGCTAGAATTACCCCATCTCCTTACATATACCCAATGTTCTATAGCCCATATGATAATATATCAACGTGAGAAATGTCCAGCTCTACAAAATCTACTTAAAACTTATTCCAACACTAGACAACTCAGATCCTCTGATAAGCTGATTTTACAAGTTACTAGGTCTAATAACTTCCATGGTGACTCTTTATATTCCAAGTAGTATCTCCAGATTATGGAACATGACCCCCACAGCCAATACTTTCCACTTCTAACTCTCATATATTTAAAATACTTCTCAAGTATCACCTATCCAAATCTTGGCTTTGCTCATGTCTTAAACCAGGCTGAATATTATTACTATCTATTGTACTATTTATCGTTTTATTTTCTACTTGACTTATCTAATACTTCGTCATTTTCTCTTACTAAGTTACCTACGTTTTTTTCCTTCTCTCTTCCATAATCTTTTAATTCTTTCTTTTTCTCACAAACTCTGAGTTTTAACTTTCTTATAATTGTCACTATTTAATCAAGTACTACCTTTTAACACTCCTTTTGTAAACTTCTTAACCAAAGACTCTATCATTAATTTATTAATATATATTGATTTGCACCTAGTTATTTCCTCTTATTATTGTACTGCTCTATTAGATTGTACTAAGAGTGAATTTTTTGAATATGTAACTCATGTGTAAAGTCAATCTATTATTGCAATTTGCCCTGTTTGTATATTTTTCTAATTTTAATTCAGCTATCTTAATACTTTATTTTATTTTATATATTATATAATACTGTTGAATATATATAATTGTAATATGGGGCTTTTCTCCCTGGGCCTTCGCTGAAAAAGAGATAACAGCCCAGCTGGACTATCACAGTAAACAAATATAAAAATAAATAAACAAAATAAATAAATAAATATGTAATCTTACCAGGGACATCATGAGAGTCATAGATGCCATGAGACACAAATCACAGTGACCAGTCTGAGATAAAAATCTGTTTTTTTTCTGTGAAAGAAAAGCTGTTTGAACTGAGGTATCTAGTTGATATCCCCAGGAACACAATCCTCTGTGAGGGAGTCGATAAATACTTTTGAATGTTCACTTTGAATCCCAGCTTGTACAAGAAATCTCTCACCCAAGAGAGAGATTTATGACATTTTGAATGATTCTAGAAAGATAAGTGAGTTGCCTAAATATGGAAACATTTGGATACCCTGTAGCCTGCAATCAGCTATAACTGGAACTAGACACTTTGTAAACACCCTTGGTGCAGTGATAGTCCAAAGGGTAAGGATGAGATCTAATAATATGATCCAGACACACAAAACCTTAAGAAACACCTGAAGTCTGGATGAATAGGAATGTGATGATAAGCATCTTTTAAGTCTAGTGTTACCAGGAAACTTCAAAGAGGAAGAAGAAGCAACAGGTAGTGAATTGACATAATTTTGAATCTGGGCGCTATCACAAACAGGTGTTGGAGAGAAAGATCTGGATATGGTCTCCAAGCATTTTCTTTCTTTCTTTGGGAATAGGAACATCTTTGAATAAAACCTCTTCCCCACCTGGGAAGGAGGAACTGGTTCTATCACTCCTTGGTACAGCATGTGATGAAGAAAATGGGAAACTGGGAAACTGGGAAAACTACTCATGTACCAACTCTTTTGCTCAACGTTTTCTAGAATTCATAAATTCCAACGCCTTGGATCAACTTATTCACACCCCCACCAGGGGCAGCAATATCCTAGACCTGGTCATTACCAACATGGGAAACTGGTGTTCCACACCAGAGGTCAATTCCTCGTTGGTCAGATCCGACCACAAGCTAATCAGCCTAGACATCCACATCCCACCCCCAGCCCCAATTAGGGAAACCATCATAAAAAACTTCTCCAAAGCCAACTTCACACTTCTCAAGACAGAAGTGGCAAACTTCATGACACCCATGCAGACGGACAATAGAGGTATGACTGCCAAATCCTACACAAATGCACTTTATAAGCACTTCCACGAGTGCATGGATCATGCTATCCCTAATAGAACCAAGATGTTATCCTCCAAAAAAAGGAAGCCAATCTGGTGGTCCTGTGCCATAAACAAACTCTACAACAGAAGAAAGAAACTGTTGCAAAAAAGAGTAAAATCCCATGACTGGAGGAACTCCCTGGTCAACCTCAGTAAGAAGCTGAGATCCCTCATAAAATCCTCCAAAGCTAGTTATGAAAACAAAATTGCCACTGACTCTAAAGACAACCACAAAGCATTCTATAGCTATGTCAAGAATCTAAATGGGAACACTCAGATCTGCTCTGAGTTACAGCACAATGGCACTAAATATACAGAACCAACTGATATTGCCAACATCCTAGCAGATAAGTTCAGTGATAACTTTACCCCCCTCTCACCCCCTAGAGGGCCCATCTCTATACTGGAAGAATGCAAAGTTCCTGTAATCACGGCTGCACAGGTAAAAAACACACTCTCCAAAGCCAAGAACACAGCATCCATGGGACCTGACAATATCCCAGGCTGCGTTCTACATGAACTACAGAATGAACTGGCACCCTACCTAAGTGCCATGTTCAATCATAGCCTCACCTCAGGTTTTGTACCCACTGAATAGCGCACTGCGATGGTTATCCCACTCCACAAAGGGGGGGCCACTACAGACCCTGGGAACTACCGCCCCATTAGCCTGACGAGCCTGGTCTGCAAGGCCATGGAACGTATCATTGTGGAACTCATAAACAAAGACATTGGTAATCTCCAAACTCTGGACCCTACCCAGTTTGGATTTGTAAAAGGCAAATCATGTCTCCTAAACCTGATTGACTTCTTTAAAGCAGTCAACAAAGCCATAGATGAGGGTAAAATGGTTCACACAGCTTATCTAGATCTCGCCAAGGCTTTCAACACCATCTCCCACTCTGGAATTATAGATAAGCTCACTAAACTAGGTATAAATCCCTATGTCAGAAGATGGGTTGCTAACTGGCTCACAGACAGAACCCACACTGTGAAAGTAGCGGATTCCAAATCCGGCATCAGACCAGTGACAAGTGGAGTACCACAGGGTTCAGTCCTGGGTCCTTCCCTGTTTGGTATCTACTTCTCTGAAGTGCAGGCCAGCACAGAAGGTCTTTGGCTAACAAAGTTTGCAGATGACTGCAAACTAGGAGCCATAATCGAAATGCCTAACGATGTGGACAAACTACAAAAGGGCCTCACTTAGACAGATACCTGGTGTCAAAGCCATGGCCTGAAGCTCAATGCCAAAAAGTGTATTGTCATCCCCTTTGGTAAAAGCTCTGTACCCATGAACTACCACATAGCTGGTAGTCTACTTAATGCCAAAAATGTGATAAGAGACCTTGGGACACAGGTGGAGAGTAGTCTCTCCTTTGATAATCACATCACCGCAGTGGTCAGGAAATCCTTCTATGTGGCTCATCTCATCACAAAAGGATTCTCATCCAGAAAAAAAGAGGTCATTGTTCCCCTCTACTCATCACTCATTAGACCCATTATAGAGTACAATGCCCCTTTTGGTATGTACCTCACAAGACATCTACAACAACTGGAAAGACCACAGAAATACCTCACAAAGAGGATTACTGGCCTCAAACAGATGCCCTATGCAGACCGTCTCAAAAAACTACAGCTTTACTCCATCACATATCGCCTACTCAGGGGCGATCTCTGCCTAACATACAAAGCTATGTCAAACTCAGAGCTGTTGGACATGCTCCACTTAAAGAAATCCCAATCCCTCCGAGCTACATGCTCTAGGGACCTAAACCTTGTCACCACAATAAACAAAACATGCTGGAGGGATAGATTCCTGTTCCAGAGACTTCCCATACTCTGGAACAGACTACCTATCTATGTCAAACAGAGCTTCTCATTAGCACTCTTCAAGAAAAATCTTGATGATTGGATGGGAAATGGGAAATTCACCCTGGGGATCACTTCTGTGGCTCTGCTCGACAGGGGCACAGGAAAATAATTTTCTTGGGTGGCGAAAGCCAGGGTACATTTTTTGGCTAGGCTTGTATGGGCCCTAGGGCCGATAGCCTAGTACCTACCTATGAACCTATGAACCTATGAGGAAACAAAATAGTCTGATCTGCAGGATAAATAATGACCCCCTGGAAAGGAAGAATTTCCTCCCACTCCCATCTGTAACCCTGATGAATGATTTTCAGATCCCATTTGTCCAAAACAATCTGTTGCCAAAGACAAAAATGGAGATTCAGATATTATGGAAGATAAAGAAGGCTAGGGTGGGAGGAGGTCACATGATCTCTTGAATAGTCATTCAGACTTGCTGTAGTGTCCTTGGTTTTGGGTGGTTTGATATTTCTGTTTGGAGTCTACTTGCTTCTTAAACATCTGATTACTTGAATTCTGTTGAGACTGTTTATTTTGTTTTCTGATGAAACTGGATGAGGAGAAAGAAAATCTCTTGGGCAATTTGAAAAAGGAGGGCTGACAAATCTTAAGAGATTCTCCCTGGATCAACTTGGCCCTTTCATTACACTTTTTGATCACTTCTGCTCTAAATCTCTATCCAAGTGGGAATTTAAAATCTAATGTTTAATATCATCTGGAAGGTTCTGAGAATGCAGGCAAGCAAACTTTCTTAAAACCATACCAGTGGCCATAGCCCTGGAAGAAGTATCAGCAGAGACATACACACACTGCAAACAACAAGTAGTGACTTGTGCAAATAGAAGAAATGAAGTTATTTAATGTAAGATTTTTCTTCACAAGAAGAAACTGTAGATTAACGTTCCTCATACTTTCACAATATGTCAGAATAAACTTTAACATATTAGCCTGACAATTGAAAATTCTGAAATTTCAAGTTACAAAAGTGTACACTTTTTCCCCATACCTATCAATAATTTTCCCATCCTTAAGACCCACATCCTCTAAAGCAGAGAGGACAGGAGAATGCCTAATAGTTATACAATGTACCACATTTCCTTGTCTATCTGACTCTTTTTTTTTCTGGGGTAGATCTGTCATTACAAATGTACAATGTTACATTCAGGTACTGCTCATATTTTTCTGTTATTCACTATAGTCAATTAAAATGCTAAAATGAATTGACGTCTCTGCTATTTGTTATTGAATTGCTACATATGAAATGGGACATATTATTAGTCACTGAAAATCATAAAATTGCTGCCAGATGATGCAAGAAGTTCCTGCTAAGCAAGAATCCCTCACATGGAATGTAGTAAAGGTAAAAATCAGAACGATATTTAAGGGACAAGACTTTGGCACAATCATCAATATGCCTCTTAGATAAAGAAACCTTGACTGAGAGACTGAGCAAAAATTTAGATATGAATCACATGCTATCCAAAAGCAAGTAAAAAAGTGATAAATTCTGAATTCCTGAAACAGTTTCATTGTCTACAAGCAGCAATTTCTAAAATACAGCTATGATAACATGGGTATGACCAAATATGTTGTTTCCAGCTTGTCACTGATGTCTCAATATGGTGCGTAACTCTTCTGCGGAATAGACATTGGAAATATGTGTAATGCTTGGATTTTAATCAGCAGTCTCAGTACACCTCACAAAACAATACAGATGCAGTTCCAGCCTGCATGAAGTTTTTAATCTGATTACAGATTATATCATGACATGTAACTTCCTGTAGATAGCTATTAGCATATGTAAAGTTATATTCCTGATATACTGCACTATGACTGACAGACAATAAGCTACAGCATTCCATAAAAAAACCCACAGATAACAGGCACATGGTTCAAAACCAAGTAGGGTGGGTGTGAGTGGTGCAAGCTTCTTGAAGAATGTAACTTCTGGCTAAAAATGGAACCTAGGTAGACTGGATTGACTCTTAGTCTTTTTGACAATAATTTATTTTATTTTGTTTTTAACTCTTATTACATCTCAACAGTTGTCAGAGAACATAAAGCAAAAACATGATTTGTGCATTCCCACATTTCGGGAAGGTAAATTTGGTAGGATTTTTACCTCAAGATCTAGTCATGTTCAAGCCCATGTTCTTTCTTCTCCTTTTTAGTATTATTATTATTTTTTTAAGAAATTCAAATTGAAATTACACAGTGATCCTTTTCACCAATGAAGTTCCAAGACACTGAACCCACTGCAAAGCTTTGATATTATTATAGTGCATGGAAAGCAGTGATTACACTCTGATATCTGGAAAAAGACAAGTCAGTTAAGTGTTATTAGAGTATGGGACAGATCTTAACAAATGTCATGCACCCCCTGCTTATCTTGTTAAGGTCGGGTTTCACTAGGTAGACAAATCTGCCAGAACTGACCGCAAATGACAGCAGAAGAATAAAACCAGATTTGTTTCTCCCTGCTGTCTGTGCTGCTAATATGCCATTGACTTCTATATATGGAAACAAAACAAAAATCATGATATTCTCTCCTTCGAAAAATTTCACCATAGACAAAAGCTCCTTTAAAATAAAAAGCCACAATAACACTCTAATCGATATTGTACCTCACACCAAACTTCTTGGAGTCACCACTGATGAACATTTAAAATTCGATATCCACATCCAAAATAATATCAACAAAACACCAAAAACTAGGTCTGCTGTACAGACAAAATTGCTAACTGCTTCTACCAGACGTACTCTAGCCTCCTCCTACCTGCTCCCCTCTCTTATGTATGGTACCCCTCAACTTACTCATTTCCAACTTAGCCTAAAAAACTAACTGGAAGCCTGCTAAAACAAAGTCTGTAAATTTGTTACATGGTCCAAATACTCCACCCATCACTGCCATTCCCTGCACTCCCTAAACTGGCTTGAGCTTCCTAACTACCTGAAATTCATACCACTCACCACTGCTCACAAACTCATATTCCAACCCTCCATCTGCCTCTCTCTTTCATCTATCTTAACCCCTTACCTCTCCAGTCATACTCTTAGATCTGAAAATCAAAACCTCTTTAAAATCTATAAACCCCTTCACCCTCCTGGCCAATTAATTCTATCACTCTCCTTAGCTAAACTATGGAATTCTCTCCCTCCCTCCCTCCCTCTACGGTACTCACAACCACTCTAATTTCAAATCTCTCCTCCATTCTTACCTTACCTCAAACTCGGACTGTTCCTGCTCCCTTCCCACCAAAATTACACTGTCGTCTCTTTCAAACCTCCCTTCGATCTCACCTACTACCACCTCTGATCACTAAAATTATTGTTAGAGCAAACACTAAACCTGTATTAACACTTTATGACTTGTACATTTAATTATATTATCTGTATTATTTTTGACTTTATCTATATTTTAGTATTTGTGTTTTTTTAAACATATACCCCTGATTTTGTATTTGTATTTTAAATTGTATATTTATGCTTTTGTATACTGTATATTTCATACTTTACTTATGTTATGTTCTGTTAACTGCTTTTTGAGCTTTTCTCCCCGGGGCCTCCACTGAAAATGGGCTCTGCTTGGCCTAGTGGACTTTCCTGGTCATCAAACTGGAAAAAAAGAAAGAAAGAAAGAAAGAATGACGATTGGATCTCTTATTATAAGCCCCTCTAATGTGTTCTCAACATTGATGTCAAGATTCATCCTGTGTGTTATGCCCTGCTTAGTTCTGGTTCCCTCAACCATGAAGTAAGTGACATCCTAAGAATGTAGCTGTTGGCATGTGCAGGCCTTCTCTAGTCATATTCCCACATTTCATCTGAAAAAGAAGCACTGCAATTTTGAAAAGGTACAAGTATCACTGTTTGTCCATTTCTGTAAAAATAGAAGATAATCATCAGCCAGCCATTTTGTTATACCTGATGGCTGTCTGGCACTAAAAATGCAAATCAGTTTGAGTTGCATGTGATACAGAGGTGGATGTCTCCCTCTGCGCCATTGGGAGTAACTATTCTGTTCTCTCTAAGATTGGTATTACTCTGCTGCAGAGTAATGAATTTGTCATAACATGTTGTGTGACTCTGAACAAGTCAGTTCACCAGAGAGAAACATTCCTGCTTTGGTGGTAGATTAAAACAATGGCTGATTCGTGGAAGATTCTAATGTCATTAAACATTGCTGGTTGTTGTTCCTGTTAGCATCTCATGTATTCACATATTAATACAGATCTCATATATTCATGTATTAATACTTGTGCAATACACATATGCGTAGTGCTTTAATATATATGTACACATGCTTATGTATTAATACCCAAATGCAAAATAGTAGGGTGATACACACAAGGATCAATGATAAATTCTTTTAATAAAAAACACAAAACTAGTGCTAGTAATAACAAAATATTGGCTTAGCTCTTTCATCTGTAATTCATAAAACTTCATCAGAATTAATAAAATACCCAGTCAACTTACTTTAAACCATCAAACACATGACCTGCCACATAATCATTCAAAAAATTCAAGATCATAGCAATAAAAATTCCCCTTTCTACAAAATGTGACATTATTATATATAAAAATCAGATACTTGTATCAAGATTATATCACCCCAGATGGAACTCAAATTCACAATCTCTGGCTTAGGACACCAATGCCTTGTCCATTAGGCCACTGGGATCTGACAAAAGTGAATCTCCCACTACTTTCCACATTGATGTGACTCAGATTCAAACCAAGGTTGCTATAGCCACAACACAGAGTTCTAACCACTATACAATCACAGCAAGCTATATGGGGAGGATTTTATATGGTTATTTCATATTTTAAATTAAATTAAATGGTCTCTGCCCTTTTTATTCCCAAACAGCTAATATTAACTTTGTCATTTAATCCCGGTGGGTAATTTGACCCTAATTTAATTTGCCACCATAACTCTCTAAACTCCAGATGATTTTCAGAGTTGCCAGGCAGAGAGCAGTAGCTATTTTCTCTAGGACTAAAAACAAAAAATTGTTTAAAACCAGTACAGGTCACATTATGTCTGGCTAAAACATTTTTCATGTTGCCAATATTAATGCCATAATTATGCTCATATACTTGTTTCCTTAGGGTGTGTTCCACTTTACCTACATGAAAAGACCTACAAGGGTAACAAATAGTGAAATATACTACAGCTTCAGTCCCACAGTTAGCTTTAAGGAAAAAAGATATTGTAATTTATTGTATCAAACAATTATCCATAACAATCAAAGTTAATGCACATTAACTGCAATACCTGAATTTAGTTGTCGCTCCCTTAGGGGAGATCTTGTAATCAAAAACAGGTCTTCCAATTTCTTATTATTATTAATACCTGAATTTCTGCTATTAAAATCTATCACTGTTTTTGATCTGTGTATGTGATACCCTTTATTATTAGCTCTGTGCAGTGCCGACCAATGTTTCTGAGATTTCTAAAATAGTTAAAGACGGCTTTGTAGTTATCCCAAACATGGGTGGTTATTTTTACTGCATGTCTAGTTTTCATTAATTTGATCTGGGACCAACTCCTTGTTCAGTTTAGCAATGACATTATTGGGATCTTGAGCGCTAAATTTATTTTTGTATGCAACAATTTTTTTCTTTTTTTATAGAGCCTGCTTATGTTAGGCTTCCTCCATAAGGGTTAATTTTCAGTTTGAAATTGTATTTACTTCTATGGGGGACAAATACATCCATACAATTATTTACATATGCATAGAATTTGGTGGTAAAATATTCTGAATAAGCAGTAGGGTCATCAAGAAGGAAGGGTATTTTGAATTTAGCCAGGTCATCACTCAGATTTATCAGAATGACCTTGGCATAATTGTTGGTTACTGAGGGGTTTGAAGATGCTTCTGACTTCATTCTTAAGCTGAATGTGACTGATTTCTGGTCCAAAAGGAAATTACAACTGGTGGGCAGAAAATCTGCCCCATATTGGTAAGAACCAAATCTAGGATTTATTCATCCCCAAGTGGAGTGCAGATTAACTGGTCCAGAGAGTTTGCACTGAAGAAGTCCAGCAATTTCTGGCCATATGTGATTGAGGAAGGATAAGTCTCTCATTGAATGGAGGGTAGTTGAAATCTCCATACTGGTTAGGTAGGTGGTAGGAAATATGGGCCAAGGAGCCATAGAAGGGATCCTATAGTAAGCTATGATAAATGTTTTTTTTAATAGTAAGCTGGACATAGAGGAGTTATAGGCTGTTATCTTGTCAAACAATTTTGGAGGGGAAATTTTTTTAAGAATATTGAGACATGACTAACTTTACTGCATTCATCTAATGTTGTGGGCCTGAATGAATGGTAGGCATTGAAACCCTGAACTGATGGAATGCTTTCATTGGCCTTGTACCAGGTCTCTATGACAATGCATATATCAATGTTTTTCATAGTAAGAATTGCTTTTAGTGAGTAGAGGATTTTGTAAAGACTCCTAGCATTGAGCAGTAATACATTTATGTTATGTGGATTCTGTTTTGTTATATTGGAAGGGTTAGAAGACTGACATTGGTTAAAAAGGGCACTGTGGGGGTTGACAATGACTTGGCTGGTATATGAAAGCCTGGGGGGAAGGTACAGGCCATACCTGGCAAAGCATTTAGGACTGTTTATCATCTACTGCGAGTCTGATATATAATATATTGCACTCCCTTAGAATAACACCAGAAGTGAAGTCAATTATTGAAGTTAATAATCTTTTGTTTGTATTGCATCATCATACTTAGCGGAACACTGCTCAAGGTTAGGTTCATACCTGATCAGACACATATTCTGAGAGCTCCGTCATATCTCTCTTGATATAGTCCAGAAAGGTACTTCCCAAGTCATTTACACCCATATGCAGTATGACTGTGTCTTATGTGTACTTGTTATGTAAGGACTTGAGTACATGCATGATGCATTGAATCTTGGCAACGGACTGTGACTCTCTCCTTGTACAGCATGCTAAGTGGTGCATCTGTGTGTCTCACTATGGAGTCATCTCTAACTAGGATATTGGAATGAACAGCTGTACGCCTTATAGGCTTTCAAACTGAGTCTTTATGACATCTATATTGTTTCATGGTGGGTGAGGTCTGTGTTGTGTGTTTGTGGGGTTACTGTGGATACTTGTTTATTAGATTATATTTAGAAGGCCTTTGAGGTTTAAGTAGATTACTTTTAAGATGCTCAGTCTGTGTAGATTTGGTGTTTGGTCTTAGCTATGTGTGTGGTTGACTTATTGTGGTATTCCATGGTACTGCAATCTGCATGTTATTTGTCATGGCTTTATGTGAGAGATTTGCTTCCAAAAGCATTATATAACTACATCTCACACATTGTCATAGATTGTTTAGGTAGTAGGTGGTTGTCAGTAAACATGAAACAATTGCTGCACTGTCTCAGGATGCCCATTTTCAACCAAGACAGATGGAAAGTGCATACTCATGGCTCCAGGTGTTTACTAATGTGAGTGGAAGGGGAGGCTAGAGCCTATGAGATTTGGAGTTTATTATTGGCAGTACTATCTGTCTGATAGTGGAGACAGTGATAGTCTAACACAGCTGCACACAGCTAGGAATCAATGATCCTTTGATCCTTTGCTCACCAGAAGCAAAGGAATAAAAGTCATCTCAAGCCGCACACTGAGTAGTATTGACCCAGATGTCACTGGTTTCAGTACACTTGCTAGAGTCTCTTTTGTAAATACACTGGATAGAACATACACCAGATTGATGCAACAGAAAGTCAAGTGGCACAAAGGCTCTGAAGAGTTTCTTACCAAGACTGCAACCAATCAACTCATTATAGTCCCCTACACACTACCCAATCGGAGACCATCATGAATCAATGTCCACCAATCCTTATTTTTCCAGGAGCAAAGCAGCAGCACTAATCCAAAGCTGGATCCTAAAAAAGCAATTTCAGGCTTTACATTGATTGGTAATCTATAGGAAGCCTGGGAAATGATGTTCCTAAGATCCTTCTCTCACCAAGAGCAAAACAGATGCACTGATCCTAATCTGATTTCTGAGAAGCAATTCACAGACTCTCCAGTGTTTGGTAGTATAGCCCCAGATGTTCCAGATTTTAAAAATAGGGCAGAAAAGGGGATTAATAATCTGAATATTGCAATGTACACTGAATGGGATGATATGAAACAGAGGCTAACTCAGCATTTAAAAGTCAAAGGGCAGGGCTTTCCCAGTTTGATCTTATGATGCCCAGTGGAATGAGCAGATGAGAGTGGAAAGAGCTCCCATTGTCATATTTGCAGCAGGAATGAGCAGCTGAAAAGCCACTAAGTTTAAAAAAGCACAACAGGGACTGGACAAGTGGGTGAGGGAAATCCAGCGCAGTCCATACCAGCAGCAGTCTCACAACACTTGCAGCTAAATAAGAATATAGTTAAATATCCTAAATAAGAAACCTTACTTCTCTGCTCCTATTACTAATTAGCTAGATTTAATTCCTTTTCAATCAGTGAATGGAAAAGGATTTTTTTAACTGACCATAAATGAGAACTTTTAAGACTCCAAGAAAGAAAAAAAACTTTAAGGTGAAACAAAATGTAAAATAAAACAAACTGTAATATAGTAAGAACAAAGATAATAATAAAATAAAATAATAGAGGTATCCAAACCTTGAATGAAGAAATCTAATCCAAAATCCAATGTACTTCCTATTGGTAACCTCTACTTGATGGCATTAGGAAGTTTTTGATCAGGTTTTGTTTAAAAGCTTATGCCTAGAACTCATTTCTGGGGAATACAATACCAGATGAAGGAGCAAAATGCTAAAAATAAATAGCAGTACATTGCACAACACATTGCAAGATTATAGAATAAGTTTCCCCTAACATTCAGACATCAGTTATTAACTTTCTTTACAAACAACATTGATATGTATCTGAGAGTTAGAAACTAACAACACGGAGTTAAAGCAATCAAACTTCTTGAATGGCAATGGGTAATAAGTTTGAGAGTTAAACACTTGAACATTTATATGTACAGATGGATGACGTACAGAAGTGCACAAACATACAAAAAGACATTGCCTAGATCTCATATCTCAGCCACTGACATTGAATACAATATATTAATTAAAGAATACATGGGTGCGTTTGCTGAACTGAAGTCATACTTAGACTTTATTATTCTCTATATTTTTCAAAGATGACATTTTAAGCTGCTTCTACAAGGATTCTATGAATTGTATTAATTGTACTGATAATTCTACAAACCACTGTCAATGATTAGCAAGCATACTGTTGGTGAGGTAATTTTTTTTTTTTTTTTTAGGAAATGGGGCATTTCTTGTTAAGCAATGCCATCTAGTAGATAATGAAATAAAGGTGTACTATGGCATTGCAGAACCTGGCTAACTCAAGAGATGCTAACCCTGAATGAATATATTAATTACTGGCAAAACCAAACACCACCTACTCATACTCCAAGAATTATCCCCCCCCCCATGCACCCTTTCAGGACCGTTGTTCGCACTTTTGGTATACTTAATACTTTGCTATTGTCAACTGCTGATATGTTCTTGCAGGCTTGCTATTTTAGAAATAGGTAGATATGACAATGTCATAATAAACCTGATGTAAATTGTAAACCATGATGTCACCTCCATTCTGCGGTTCAAGAAACAGAGTCTAATAACCTCACATGATTGTCACCATCCTCATCTTCTACAGCTTTATTTCTTACCTTAGTTTTAACTGTTATCTTATTTATTTGATAACTGACTAATTGAAGTAATGTATTTCAGCCATGATTCAGACCACAAGGGAAGGATAAATGCAAATATGTACCTGTATATTGATATACACACACACATATGTATATATATATATATATATATATATATATATATATATATATATATATATATATATATATATATATATATATATAGACAGTGTTGAGTAGTTGGTAACACAAACACACATACACACACACACACACACACACACACACACACACACACACACACACACACACACACACACTCACACACACACACACACACACACACACACACACACACACACACACACACACACACACTCACACACACAGACACAGATACACACACACACACACACACACACACACACACACACACACACACACACACACACACACACACACACACACATACTCACACATACCATACTGTTCCTTGAGTCTCACAACCTATGTGACCATGATATCCTTCACTCCATCTCGAGTATGCTAATGACAGCTGCTTTCTCATCTGTTTTCTCAACTGTGAAAGCATTCAGTGAGTTCTCCACACATTTCAAACTGTAAAATTTCCTCATTTTACTTCCCAGACAGTTTTCACTTCTGCCTATTTATCTATGAACTACTACTCAGGCTTGTATGTCCCTTGAGCTTATATTTCTAATTAATTTTAATTTAATTTGTTTTAATTCCTTTAAGGAACGTGAAACTCTGATTCATTATCTCCACTCACTCTATTATTCCCTGCTGATTTCTACTGAGTACATGATGTCTGGCTTGAAATGATTCTTACTGGCCTTGAATTACTTTTGTTAGGCTTCATAATGATTTAGAGAATGCTAACACATCATAGCCTGTGACTAGTGAAATTTTATTTGTAAAATAAAACAACTGGCATTAGATATGCCTTTATAACCCCAATTTATATTACAATATTCCAGGTCAGTCAATTTAAGGGAAAGGGGAGAAATTCACCTTTCTGCATATCACCATTTTGATAAATTACTGCGGGCAAGGAATTTGCACTTAGTAACTTATTACATTTCTCTTTAGTTATTGTATTCTGCATTTTCTTGAATGGTTTATTTTTACCAAGGCATTCAGATGTATACTATGTGTTGTGCAAGACTTGCATTGCAAACACATTGTCACTCTGCAATCAAAACTACAATAGACAAATCACTACATCTTATCAGCCTTATTAAACTCATAAAGCAGTGATCATCAACCATTCAACAATCCATATTAGAAAACCCACTTAATACAATTCAGGGTCACATGAAGCTAGAAGAGTTCAGGGTCACAGGAAGCAGAACTTGTACCAGCAAAGTCTGTCTGCAAGGCAGGAACCAACCCTTGGTAGGAAAACAGTCCTTCACAGGGAAAACACACACACACACACACACACACACACACACACACACACACACGCGCATGCGTGAGCGCGCGTGTGCGCACATACACACATGCACACTCATGCCCACTTACATTCAAATGCACACTGGTCAAATCTGAGTAGCTAATTAAGCAATATGTTTTTTTTCAAACCACAGCTAACCATCAGTTGCCACCATCTCCTCTTCTTGTTTATCAGGTCTACCTGACTTACCTTAGGCATCCCCAGACTCCAAATGACTCCATGTCTGGGACTGGTGAGGAGACTGGCAATGCCGGTATAGCATTATACCTCTGCCAGTGAATGTGCCCTAACTCCTGCCTCTTAGTGACAACCTTGCCCCCCCTGCAATTGCTGCCTTTGGGAGGTACATGCATGCATGCTTCTGTCCATGTGCAGCCTCCTGACTAAATGGCTGACTGCTTATGCTGCAGGGAATTAGCTAAGGTCATACTCTGTTTAGTGCAGTTAGCCTAGGCTGCCCTCCTTTCATCAGGATGGGTCAGCCAACATTGGCCTCTCAGTTCCCGTATTACTAATCTAACATGGGTCAGGTCATCTGTGGCATGGTGAGGCTTTATCCCTCTGTATCACTGGATCACAATTAACCAGTATGTTTTGGGAGAACACCAGAAGACTTTTTGAAAACCGACATACCCAAGGGGGGATAGCATGCAAACTCTACAGACAGTGATTAAAGGTCAAGACTGAGATAGAGATCTTCACCTTTCTGTGGCTATACTAATGGCTAAAGTTAAAAAAGCCCTGATATGAACTTTCATATCTCTTGTGGTGCTGTATCATGGGATGTAGTTAGGTTGTTTATGACCTTATTCATTCTACAATTGGACTTCAAGCATTAGGAACCCCACACCCTTTTAAGCCTTAGCACATTCCTCTTGTATTTTTTTATTCCCTCATTCCTCATTATTGTAGCACATACAGTCTTTCCACCTTAGCGTTTGGTAGCTGAGTTCCCTCATTAGTGATCATAGGATCATAGGAGGTTACTAGGCTAATAGCCCTGGGGCCCTCACAAACCTAGCCAAGTGTTTATCCCCAAAAAGAAACCTCAGTCAGCACCTGTCACCCCTGTTACTGAGAGACACAGGTGGAACCCCTGGGACAAATTTGTGGTTTCCCATCTGCTCATAAAAATTGCACTTGAAGAGGGTCAGCGAGGTACTCTGTTTGACATGTATGGGAAGTCTATTCCAGAGAAGGGGCAGCCTCTGGGAGACAAACCTATCTCTCCAGCAGGTTTTGATGATGTCACCTATTAGATTCATGCCTGTTGAGGGGGTAATTCATGAGGAGTTAGACTTACAGATACGGAGCATCCTAGTAGGGCACGGTCCGAGACTGCCTTGTAAGCGAGATACAGATCACCCCTGAGCAATCTGTATGATACCGAATAGAGTGATAGTGATTTGAGCCTGTCCACATACAGGTGGTGGAGGCCATGGATTCTTTGTATGAGGTATTTCAGGGGCCTTTCCAACTGGTGCAGATGTTTGGAGAGGTACATACCAAATGGGGGGGGGGGTTATACTCAATTATTGGTCTAATGAGGGAGGAGTATAGAGAGGTAATAACCTCTTTTTTTCTATATGCAATCCCTTTACTTATGAGATGAACCAAGTAAAAGGCTTTTCTGACCACTGCTGCTACATGAAGGTCGAATGTGAGATTGTTATCGACCTGAGTACCCAGGTGTCTCACCACAGGTTGTGTGTTTAGGGGTTGCCTTTGATGTGGTAATCAGTAGGGTGGGGGTTTCGGCTGAATAGTATGATGATACATTTTTTTTTTGCATTTAGCTTGAAGCCACGACTTTGGCACCAGTCACTAGTTGCTGTGAGACCCTTTTGCAGTATGTTAACATCATTTGGGGAGTCAATGACAGCACCCAACTTACAGTCATCTGCAAACTTGGTCAGGCACAGGCCTTTTGTCTTTGCCTGGACCTCTGAGAAGTAGATACCAAACAGTAGGGGTCCCAGGACAGATCCCTGGGTAACACCACTAGTGACAGGTCTGCTATTGGAAGTGGAGGCACCTATTTTGACTTTGAGGGTCCTGTTGGTGAGCCAGTTGGTCACCCACCTGATGAGATATGGATTTAAGCGAAGTTGTGTTAGCTTTTCGATGATGCCCAAGTGGGGGATTGCATCAACAGCCTTGGCCAAGTCAAGGTAAGCTGTATGCACTGACTTTCCCTCATCCAGGGCCTTGTTGACAGTCTCAAATAAGTCAACCAGATTCAACAGGCAAGATTTGCCCTTGACAAATCTGAACTGGATGGGGTCAAGTGCTTGGAGATTGCCTATGTCCTTGTTTATGAGATCCATAATAATACTCTCCATAGCTTTACAGATCAGGCTTGTCAAGCTAATGGGGCGATAATTTCCAGGGTCAGTAGTGGCACCACCTTTGTGCAAGGGGATGACAAACACAGTTCTCCACTCTGCTGGAATGAAGCCTGTACTTAGGCTGTAGTTGAATAGGGTGCTCAATGGCAAAGCCAGCTCTTGCTGAAGATGGTGCAGAATACAGCCTGGGATACTATCAGGTTCCATGGAAGTAGCATTGAAAACTTTTCACATCAATAATTCTGGACATGGGGACGGAGCCTGAATAGCCAACTGTTAGAAGCATTATTTTGAGCTCCTTAAACTGCACCAAATTACAGGAAATCAAATTATCTAATTCTTCTGGAAAAAAGACAAAACCGTTTCTAAACTACTATTCTAAAGATATACCAACTTTGAAGATTTTACCTAAGAATTTTCCTGTCAAAATATTTTGGAGAAAAAAACATCATTGTGGAAATGAGCAACATAAAGAACTATGAATCTCTACTGAAGAAAGCTATACAACAGATGTCTTCCACTCTTCAGTATCTCTCATTAAAGATTGACAAATTTACAGATAAACTTAAAAGTCTTAGAGAGAACTGTCAAAATCAAACTGACATCCTAAAAGAGATCCTTCAACAACAACAATCCAAATTAATAGACATTGGAACATCACTTACTGATACTGATGGAAGCTCAAGGAAGAAGAGAATCAGGTTGAATTTCTTACCCAACAAAATAATTGGTTAACCAACAAGCTTGATGACCTAGAAAACAGAGGAAGAAGAACTAATATAAGGATTTTTGATCTTCCTGAAAAGGCTGAGGGTGACACCGTTATTTTATTCTTACGTACTAGGTTTCCAGAATTACGTGATATAAAGGAAGGCTTATCTAATGGTATTGAGAGAGCCCACAGAGCAATAGGGAAATATATACCATCATCAGCTTCTGCTTTTCCCAGGTCCATAATTGTCAATTTTTTTTCATATTTGGAAAATGATCTTATTCTCAAGTCAGCTTGGAGGAAAAGTCCACTAACTTATAAGCAGCACCAGATAAGATATGACAATGACTATTCATCAAAAGTCCTAGATCAAAGGAAGAAAGCCTGGCCATTAGTAAGATTTTTAAAACAAAATAAAATAAAAACCCATCTCATATATCCAGCAAAAATCAGATTTTTTTTCCTCAAATGACTTAAAAACTTTCAACACTATAGAAGAAACCATCTCCTTCATCAAAAACAATATTATCACCATTTCTGAAGATATGGATTGGTCAAGTTCTTCCACATTAATTAGATCTCCTGAGAAAAATAACTGGTCGGAAGTTGGGAAAAAGAAACAGAAAACTGAGCTTAAAAGCTATACTACTTCTAAATCTCTCAAAGTATCTACTAAATCTTGTGTTTTAAACTTCTGAACAAAGAGAAAATGTATGTATTCTTATGTCTTTTTTACCTTTTGATATACTACGTCTTTGATCACAACCTGCTTTATACATAAAGTATTTCATAACTTCTAGGTATTTAAATCTCTAAGTATACATAATTGGAGGGCTATGTCTGTTAGGGTTGAACTCTGACCCACACTCATGTTTATTCACTTCATTAATTAATAGCCTTTTAAGCTAATTACTTTAATCTAGCGCTGTTGTAGTGATTTGTCCCTTTATTTACATGATATGATAAGAAAACTATATATATTTTTTGGTTTTGTTTGTAGTATTGCTTTAAAGCTAACTGATTTTTATTCTCTGGGATTTCCTTTTTTAAGTCTCATGCTGATCGTTGATATGGGACACAGAATTTACAGAGATAAAATACCTTCATTTTGAATTGTAACGGTTTACATGTTCAAATCATCCTTACACTTTTTTCATAGCTCGAGTGCATATATGTACTCGACCTTCTTTTATGTAGCTTTTAACAAACATGATCCCTCTATGTGCTTACAAAACAAATTCCATTTCTTTCTAATTCTACAAAGCAGTGCTAACTACCGTCTCATTTCATTCCTCGCAGATGTGTATTTTTTACTGTTTAATATACATTATTTCCTGAACAGTTTTTTGTACTTTGCCTATATACATAGCATGCATATTAGAATTAACTTACTTTCAATATTAAAGATAAAAATAAGAGTTGATATAGTCACCTTTTACAGCATTTCTTTCTAATCTAGGAGATATCACAAAGCAATAGTACTCAACTCCATAGTTACGCACATATGCAAACTGTTTTGGAGTTCTTCTTAAAGGGGAAATACAATTTAAACTTTTTAGCTACTGCAGTGGTGGTGCTACAGTAGCGTTGTCGCCTCACAGTAAGATGTTGTCTTGTTCGATTCTCAGCTAGAGCGTCTTCTGTGTGGAGACATGCGTGAATGGGCATAGCTTTGTTGAAGGTTGTGTGTCAGAACTGGCAACTCGGCACGTAAAAATCTACTGCCAATCATTAGCGGACCGGAGTTCCGCTGTGGCGACCCTTAACCGGGAAAATCCAAAAGACACAACAAGCTACAAGAGCTAGTTTTATTATTTCATTGACTGTTTTATCCTCTGCTTGCTTTGCTTGAAAGTAGCCCTTAATAAGTTAACAAGTACATAATCTGATGCTTACATATTCCTAAATGTAAAAAGATGTGTACTATGCCAATGCCTTTCAGACATTATATGACATTTCATACTGGAGAGAGTGCATAGACATAGTTTTCTTTCCTTTTAACATCACATACTGGGGATGAGGCTTGATTGTGACAACAAGGGATCAGGCACCACGTCAGTTGACTTGCTATCGAAATCAATTGTGTCTGTTGAGACCGATGGAGTTAATGGAATGTTGAAATGAGTCTTCTGGGAGTTATGGAGATATTTTTTTCTTTCTTAATTTCATTGATTATTAATAGACAATTGCACAGGTGGAATGCATGCACTCAGTAGCTGTCCCAGGGTTTGCTTAGAAAGGATGAGTATTCAGTGAATCATTTTCAGTGGCTTGAAGGCAAGTTTTCTGTGGTGATTCATTGACTATAGATCATCTGATTTTGTGTGTGGTCAGCCTAAAATGTTGATATCCAAGGGGGAATGGTGTGCTTCACACAGCTATGTGTTGGCGAGGATGCACCTTTGACTGGGACAGTGTATTGCAGTGGATGCTGCAACTCTTAAACAGATCACTGTGTTGTTGAGCTGCTGGATATGTGTTGTGACGTTGGGTGCTATATTTAATAGACATGGTGTAGTTGGCATTACTGTTTGGATTGCTGTGTGATTTGCTGGAGTCTGACTGCCTTCCTTGTTATTGCCAAGTTTCCTGGGTTCTGATTGACAGTTTTCTTGGCGGTGTGCTCGTTATGATGAGATGCTGCCGATCATTTGAAGGTTTGACAGGAAAACATGGAGGGGCTGTTTTGTGGTCCTCTTGTGGGTTGAAAGTGTGTGCAGGGGAATCTCTTGGATTGTGTGTACTTCTGGAGAGTATTCTTGCTTTGCTTTTGAAAGAGACGAGGGAGTTATTTTTAGGATGGGTTTTTGGATAGGGATGTTACCATTGCTTATTTTGCTTGTTGTAGTGCTCAAGTTGAGCAGTCAATAAAATGCGTATTACAAGCCCCACCTTAAGCCATCCTTTGCTTATTGTTTCGGACACTCCCCCTGGAAGTAGTACATGCCGAAGTAGTATGTAGGTAAGATTTCATTAGTTATTCATTTATTTTTTGATAACCAAATTCAAGGATGCCGAAAAGCTTGATTCAATCTTTTCATTTAGTGAGCTCAATGTAGTAAAGGTAGTTTTGTGCCAAAAAAAATAAAATAAAAAAGAAAACTACCATTTGTTCAGCAACATGTACTCAGAAGTAATAAATATATGCTGATCTGATATTTTTAGAATGTTTATACAGACATTATCCTGATTAACAAAATGAACACCTGACTAATGTTTTAAGGTTGTGGGGGAAAACACAGTAAGTCGTAAATCCATCTGATATGCATTACATTTCATTAATGACTGTGTTTTATATAGTTTTTGCTGCAGGATTTTCTATTCATAATGCAGTGCTCCTGGCTTTTATTTGCAGCACATTGGGCAAGGTGTTTGCATATTTATTTTCTAAAGGATGTAAATAAATTAAATAAATTATAGGTAATAAGTGCATTTAGCACAGTTTGTGTTTATGTTTTACCTTGTGAACAATATGACTATCAATGTCATGTCAAAGTCAGTAATATATACATTTACTAAAAATATAATTATTTCTGTTTGTCAAAAATCCTTTCTCATTTGGACTGTCTAGGATCGTTTTGATTGGATTGAATGATTTGTGCTGTCTCTACTTATTTAATTTTGGATTTTTGTGTTTACTTCATGGCCTTCTCATAGATATATAGTTCAATTAGAAATTCACCTGTTGAAATGAAGCAAATCTTTAACCTTGTTATTGGTCAAACACTACCTATACTGTTTGTCCACCTTTATTTGTGGATATAAAGAGGCAAATTTGGCTTTGCAAAATAATTTTTTGTTCCTTTCACTATATGTAATACATAGATGCTACTGAATAGAATTAATAAATAGTCTGTTCAGTGTACATTCATGGGATAAAGAGAAGGAAAAAAGGAAAGGGAAAAAAAACTAGTGATTCACATATATGCATTTTCCTAATAACTGTCAGAAATTCAGCATTTCCTAGCATTTGTGATTTTGGTTTATCTTACAGTCTGGGTTTATATGGAAATGGGCAAGTTGTGTGGAATCTAGGTCCAGTTTTAAATATATTTCGCAGCTCTATTTGTATTCAAATACATATGTTGTTACACATTTAATAGTAATAAATCTACTACCCTCAGGCAGTACTCTTTTCAGAATCAATGCCTTGTTGCTATAATGCCCATATATATGTGGTGATTTTTGTGGTATTAAAATCCTAAAAATATTCTGGGGCACATTTAATTTCTTGGCTTTTGAGGTCAAATTCAATGGGCATTGAAGTGTTAAATAGTACTTTAGTTCCTTTGTCATTTCATAAGTGGTAAAAAATTGGAGACTTTATGAAAAGATATTTATCAGAACATTTTTTGTAAGTTCTGATACTATACTCTCTAAGTAACTGTGTAAATTTATTGTGTATTAAGAAATTAACCAGATATTGTTTTTTCTAGTTCGAATAAAACGTCTAACAGATCTCATATTTTTGAAATAACTTTAGCTTTTAAACATTACAGCTGTAAGATATGTCTAGCTAAACCATTACAATGCTTTAATTAATGTTTTTGAACTATTTTGATGCATATTTTAAAAAGACACTAAAAACAAATTAATTGTGTAAAAATGCTACTAACATTGATTTATGTCTGATATCACATTAGCTCTCTACTTAGCTGGACAGTATAATATCTTGTCCAATATCAAAGAGAAGTTTATCATATTATTTTATTAGTTGTCAAACTAAGAATACTTAACTGAATATTATAGGTTGTTTCAATTTTCTGTACGTTTCTGACTCATACATATATTTTTTATTGATTATATGTGAAAACTTTAAATTAAAAAATAACCTGACAGATTGATGCACTTTGATACAAAGGTGACAGCTACTATGAATCCTGTCTTGCATCTTAGATATTGACAGTCATTTAAACTGTCATCAGGAATGATTGGATTAGTGAAAAAATTGTATGCTAGAAGATATATAGGGTTTTTATTGATTATTATCTACTCTCATGTCTTTTAGGGATGTTTCTTGAAATAAAACGTTTTTGTCCTGATTCAATGATATTAGCATACAACATTCCCTTTTTTAAGTTTCTTTAAGGTAGCATATAGTTATTCTATTATTGTATAAAGAGTTATACATATACACTCTTTTACACGTTCTTGCATAAAGAAAATATGATATCAATCACTTCCTTTTATTCTTAACTTTAATTCAATTTACTTATATTAATGTCTTTCTCATGTATTCATATCAGAGCTCAAGCTCACTTTGTTTGATTTATCCTTTGGCTGGATGGATAATCTGATAGAGCAATTCACATCTATCAAATTAGGGGTGATTTTCACTCCATGTTTGAATTTGTTTTTTATGATTATTTCATGATGATCTATCATTAGCACTCTAACATAGGAAGAATATGCATATTACCAATATCATTATCTATAATAATTACTAATAATAGTATACAACATTCAGTTTTGGTTAATACCATGATTAAATCTTATTCAAATGTAACATACTAAATGGAATTAACATTACTATCCCTAAATGTTAATGGATTAAACAATCCAAGGAAAAGAGCCAATCTTTTAAAATACTTAAAAATCAACAAGATACTAGTAGTATTTTTACAAGAATCCCATTTTAAAGCTAATGATAATTTTTTGTGGAATCCCAAGGATTATACAATAATATCTCACTCATCTTATACAAAAAACAAGGGGAACCTTTATATTATGGAAAAAAAGTATCACTATGCTTCGAATTATTTTTAAATATGAAGATAAAGAAGGACTACTAACAATAGTAATAATAAAATATAATAATATAATTTGGACTCTAGTTAATATCTACTGGTTTCCAGGTATAGGAATGGCAACAGTGAGAAAACATATAAATCAAATTAATACATTTCAAAAAGGGGTCCTGATTTTGGGTGGAGATTTTAATTACATTTTAGATAATTCTGATACCACAAATAGTAGACCTACTCGTCTATCTCCAATAGGAAAAGCTTTTAAAAACTGGATGAATAGCTTAAATTTGACTGACACCTTTGTGTATAAAGAAAACACCACTTTACTCTATTCACATAGATATTATAGATTCAATACTCAAACTAGAATTGACAAACTTTACATATCCCAAGATCTAAACACGAAAGTAATTAATTTTACAATTTTGCCATGTTCTTTTTCAGACCATAATTCTCTTATTCTTAAAATGGAAACTGCCTTTAAAAAATTAATCCCAACAACTAGAATTCCTGCCTATATTATTCATTTAAAGCATTTCAAACCATGGCTACATTCAGAAATTAATTATTTTTTAGAAACTAATAATTCAGAAGATACAAATACAGTAATTTTATGGGACAGATTAAAGGCTTTTTTATTTGGCAAAATTCTTTCATGGTATAAAAATAAAACCAAAGAATGTGAATGAGAACTGTAGAATATACATAAACAATTAATTGATTTAAACTTAAATGATTCCATTCATGCTTCTACAAAGAAAAAAGGAATAGATCAGCTAAATAAAAAATATAATGAAATATTAACACATGAGACCAATTTAGTTTTAGAAAAACTGAAAATTAACTCATATTCAATGTCTCCTAATCATTTACATAATTTATCAATGAGAATAAACAACAGTCCACTGAAAATAGTATCACAAAAATTATACGAGGGTAAAAGTAACAAAGTAGTTTTGGATATCAGTGATATTCTTGATGCTTTTAAACATCATTATTCTAATTTTTAAAACAATATTCCTCTTAACTCAAATTCTTTGGATATAGATATAAACTTATCTAATATAAATAAATTACCAGAGAAAATAAAAGTAGACTTACAGCAACAAATTTCATTAAAAATAATGATAAAATTAAGCAAAGCAAAAATTATAAAGCTCCTGGAATAGATGGAATCATAAATAAAATATATAAATTATTACCAACTCCTGCCCTAACTTTATTTCACAATGCTCTAAATGTAATTCATTCTCAACATTTAGTTCCTCCCTCTTGGAGATATTCTCTAATTACCCCAATTCTAAAGGAAAATAAAAATTCAACTTTGTGTAGTTCATATAGACCTATTTCACTTCTTAACAATGCTTATTAAATCTTTACAGCCATTCTAGTAAATAAGATTAAGAAATCCTTAATAAATATACATGAAGATCAAATAGGTTTCATTTATAACAGGCAAACACATGACAACATTCAAAGGATTCTCACTCTTATAGATGTTATTAATAGAGATAATCAAGAGGCTATCTTAATTGCCTTTGATATCAAAAAAGCTTTTGATACTTTACAGTGGAACTTTCTTTTTAAATTACTAGAAATTTTTGATTTTCCCTCCCAATTTATACATCTGATAAAAAGTCTATGTAGTAATAATTTTGCTTAGGTAAAACTTGGCCCATTGACTTTGAAAGTCATAAAAATTATCAAAGGAACTAAACAAGGCTGTCCTTTGTCTCCTTTTCTATTTGCCTTAGCCATTGAAATATTTACAATCACTATTTGTCAATCTCCAAAAATTACTGGTATTAATATTCATGGACAACTCAACTCTAAAAATCATGATTTTTGCAGCTGACATTCTTGTAACTTTTGGAGTTTCAGAAGAACCTCTCAAAGAATTAGATTTACTAACTTCTAAATTTTATCTTAATTCAGGTTTAAGAATAAGTAACAAAAATTCCAGATATATGATATTAAATGGAAAACATAACACACATTTTAACTCAACTCACATAATTGGCACATTAGTATCATCCATAAATTACTTAGAAATAACCATATGTGATAATATAAATACAACCGTAACCACAAATTATTCAAACACTTTATCTATTATAAAATCACTAATAGAAAAATGGAACAAATTATTTTTAAATTTTGAAGACAGACTACAATTAATAAAGGTGGCCTTACTCCCAAAGTTAAATTATATTATCCAAGCCATTCCTATTTCTCCGAATAAAATTATATTAAATGACTTTAACAAAATCATACTAAATTTCTTATGGTTTCCAAAAAGAAATAGAATTGCATTTTATCATCACATTAGACCATGGGAACAGGGGGGAATAAACTTTCCAGATCTTGATTCCTATATTAAAGCTTCTATTCTCAAATTAGTCATTAATTGGCTGGATCTTAATTTCTCATCCGCATGGAAATCCCTTCATACAATCATTTTCTTAAATGAAAACAAATTAGCTGGTAATCTCTTAATAGATAACCAAAATATCAATCTATGGTATATTCTTGACATTAATTTACAATACAATATTGCAAAACCTACCAAATTAAACATAATAAACAATATTTATAGTGATATTAGAACATTTATAAACTCAAACTTAGATGTAAAACTCTGGTGGGATCTATTAATTTCCTTCAGAATTACTAAAAATTATACCAACAGAATTCACAAAAATGTCTTCATAGATTGGGATTCAAAGCAATTCATTTGTTGGCAACACTGCATAAGAGATTTAACAGTATTACAGACTCATGAAATAAAAAACATTTATAATATTTCAGACTCTGATTGGATTATCTTAAATAGTATTCTTTCACATGCTCAAGATCTTGCACTTAACATTTTCACTTTGCATAATAGCTTACATTGTGAGCTGGCAGACTTAAAAATGTAATTACCAATGCAGAAAGAGTTGCATCAAACTGGCAGTAAAGATACAGGTTATATTTTACACTGCTAGCAATTTAAAGCAAGTTTTCCTTTTAGGTGTGTGACTTTACCAATTGCATAAAAAGTGCATGACTGTTAAAAAGCAAATTCAGTTTAATCTTTTGTCATCCAAGGTATTTTTGCTTTTATGGTCTACCTAAAAATTATTTAATAATAAATAACTCTTCATTTAAAACTACACCTAAGATGATTTTCCATATCCAAAATCTGATATACAACAATCTGAATTGGCGTAACTTAATCTCTAATCTTTACAAAATCCTAATAAACTATAAAACTATACCCAAACACAAATTTTGGAAATGTATTGATAATGCCCAAATGTTAAATTTATCTCCAGAAGTCAAATCTGACCTTTTGTACTCTGTAAAATTAACTTCCAATCTACAAATGTGGAAAATCGTTATATGGAAATTCTTACACAGAGCTTTTTATACTCCCAACAAAGTAGCTAAAATACAATCATCTGCTACTGTTGTTTGTTGGAAATGTTTTTTGGATTGTTTAGCTGATTAGGAACGCATTATTTATGGTTGTAATAAAATTAATAAGTATTGGCTTGATGTTGGTAAATTTTGTTAAGCTTTATTCTCAGACACATTTATTTTATCCAAAATCCTAATATTATTGAATGTAAATGTCATGAATAATATGACAAGGAACAATTTTTATCTTCTATTGACCATTTTAGCAGTGGCAAGAAAATGTTTAACTAGAAATTGAAAATCATCTGCATCACCCACCTTAGAAGAGTTTTTATTATTATTGGAAGAATCTGCTCTCACAGAAATAAAAGTCAAGGAAATAAGAATTAATCCCAGGAAATGGATTGATAATCCTTGGATTAAAGTTATTGGTTTAATAGAATATTTTAAAACAACTCACTCTTTATAATTTTGATTGAATGTTATTTAATTATTCAAAATGCATATTGGTAAAAAAACTAGCTCTATTATTTTTTTTTTTTGTAAACATTTCTTATATTAGGCCAAATGTAAATATTGTATATAGTTATCTATTTTAAAATTACACTATATTGCTTGTAATATTTTCATGTGTTTAAATTTAATAAAAATATTTAAAAAAAAAATTCTGGACATGTATGTGAAAGCAAAATGCATGCAGTATTGAA
The DNA here is from genome assembly GCF_019279795.1 of Protopterus annectens. Taxonomy (NCBI): domain Eukaryota; kingdom Metazoa; phylum Chordata; order Ceratodontiformes; family Protopteridae; genus Protopterus; species Protopterus annectens. The sequence goes on along the minus strand of NC_056730.1, from coordinate 603,790,216 downwards.
GTGTGAATTTAATCTCCCTTTAGAGGATTGTCATACAATATTACTGTGTGCAATCAAACATATTCTTGTGTTCTTCAATGTCAGTTAATGTGTCCCTTAATTCTAGACTGTCCAGAAAAATTCTGGACAGTTGGCAACCCTAAGCTGTGTTCTTTGCCTTGGATAGGGCCTTTATCACTTGATCTATGGAGATGTGATGTGCGGGACAAGTACCAGAGATGTCAAAAGCGCCTTTGGGAGGATGGAGGGGTGAAGTTTGCATTGAACCTATCAGCTAGCAGGTTGGCTAAGTCAACAGGGTCAGTGTAAGTGATACTGTCAAGTACTATTTTGGAACAAACCTGGGCTTTGCCATGGAGATTCCTGACGTAACTAAAGAAGGCTTTGTGGTTTCCCTTTGGTTCAGGGGCTAGTTTTGATTCATAATTGGCTTTGCAGGCTCTCACTAGTGATCTTATTTGCTTATTGAGGCTAAGGATGGAGTTTTTTCCAATTTGGAATATGTTCCTTTTTACCCTTGGACAACAGTTTCTTCCTTTTGTTGCAAAGTCTGTTGATAGAGGATGTCCACCACACAGGTTTGTGTTTCCTTGAGGAGCAAATTTTAGTTCTATTGGGTATAGTTGAGTCCATGCTATTGTGCCATTGTAAAGGTGCTTGTATACTGCATTGGCGTACTGTTCAGCATAGTTGTCTGTATCTTCTGAGGGGGGCGGTGGAGTGAAGCTACAGATACCCTCCCTTAGGAAGTTGTAGTCAGCTTTTGAGATTTTATTTTAGCTTGATTGCAGTTGGGGGGAGGATTGGGTAGGATAGAAACTTTGAATAAGACAGTCCGATGAGCTGATCTCACCAGGGAAGAACATACTATGGGAGTGGTGCAACAGTCACCCATATTGGTGAGAACCAAGTCCAGAATGTTATCTCCTCTTGTGGGGTTGAGACAAACTGGTCTAGTTCATTAGAACTGATGAAGTCAAGGAATCATTGAGTGAGTGCATTAGTGCAGGTATGGTTCACCCAATCTGTGGTGGGGTAGTTGAAGTCACCGAGGATCACGGTGTTAGGGGGTACCTTAATGGAGTCAAGTAGATCCAGGTAAGAAGAGTAGGTATCCTGAGTCATGGAGGGGGGAATCTATAGCTGGCTATAACTTGGATGGGTGTCTTGCCAGCTGTCAGTTGCAACTGGAGTAGTTCCAGTGCATCATGCTGGCATACCAGTACAGAGGTGTGCATGTCCTTAATGAAGATAGAAACTCCACCACCCTTAATCTTTCTGACCTCATTTTGGAGTCAAAATGTGTGGAATGAGGTAGAGCCTGGTAAGGTAGGGGTGCTTTCCATAGCCCCGAACCAAGTTTCCATGACTGCACAGACATCGGCATTTCCAATGCAAGGAAAGCCTCTAATGAGTGCATTTTCAGGTTTAAGCTCCCAGTGTTAAGCAGCATAATCTTCAATTTGCTTTTTGACAGACCTTTTATGTTGGAAGATTTGTCTTTGGGACATTGCCTAAAAAAAGGCACAATGGGGGAGGCGAGAACAGAAACTCAGTGGTGACAGGTGGAGGGCATCTCTGACAAAGCATCAAGGCCTGTAGACCATGTCATCCCAGGCAGACAGATACTGTATCTCCTTGGAATGACACCAAAAACTAAGCCAATTGTTGAAGTTAATTATTTTTTGCTGGTATTGTGGTATTATTCTTGGTGAAGGTAGAATGCTGTTTAGGGCTAGGGTCATAACTGCCTGGGACACATGCTGTGAGAGCTCAGTCATGTCTCTCTTGATATAGTCCAGGGATGTACGTCTCAAGTCATTCACATCAACATGTACAATAACCGAGTTGTACTTGTACGTGTTGTGGAGAGACTTAAGTGCATGCGTGATGTGGTGGATTCTGGCACCAGACAGACAACTGACCATGACCTTCCCCTTGTCATTCCTGGTGAGGGGAACATCTGTGTGTCTCACAATTGAGTCACCAATGACTAGTATGTTTGGCTTATTGTTATGTCTTGTGGGCTGTGATGGTTTATTGTTTTGCCTTATGAGCTGTGCTTGTGAGACACTGATGTGTTGTCTGCTGTGTGTGATGTGTATGGAGTGAGTGTGCTTTGGAGGTCTCTGATGTTTAGATAAGTTTTTATTGAGGACCTCTGCATAGGTGTGTGTTGTGCTTGGCCATGTGATGTTTGTGGTGTGGTGTTTGTGCTGGCAATCTCCTTTTTGTCAGGGGTACTGACTGTGGCATGAGAGAGCATGGCTCCAGGTTACTGATGTACATGCATTTCTCACAAGTAGAAGAATTATGTGGTAAGAGAAGAGGGCTGTCAGTAAGCATGAGGCAGTTGCTACATTGTCTCAGTATGCCCATGTTGACCAGACTGGTAGGAGAAACTGATGGGAATTGTCCAGACATAGTGTTCTGAATGCTTGTGCAGACTTATGGAGAGAGGGTTATGATAAGGGTTTGCCCACAACACTGTAGACCACAAGAACCTTGTTAAATGTAAAGTAACTGACCTGAAACACAAGTGCTAAAACCAAAACTAAGATGTTAGAATAACAGATACATTTTATCAGGCTACTAACAAGCAATAATAAATGCAGCAGAATAAAAGCACTCGAACACTTAAGAGCACATAGCAAAGATAAGGTAATAAAGCAGGAAGAACACAATTACAGTAAAAGCAGCTGAATAAAGTGACATAAGTAGTAAAGCAAATTGATGTTCCTCATATCTCTGCAGAATGTAAATAAAAATCTCCTTTATCTGATGGCAATTGTCTCAGAAAATGTTTTTTTACTCACTTTTAATGTGTTATCTTTTTTGGAGGTGGTTGCCTCCTGGTTGCTGCATGCTAGAATATCAAGTTCTTTGTCTCTTGCTTCCCCTTAGTCGTCTCTCTGCTATTAAGTAGACTCAGCTGGGAGCTCAGCTGTTCCAAACTCTGCAAGTTTGAAATATACATTCAGACATATCTTTCTAAGGTCCACTGACAAGTCTGTCTTAATGGATGACTGCTTGTTTGTGACTACTGTGCACATAATTTCAGATACAGCACTGGGCTTACTCTAATGTAACTCCTTAACAATGGAAAAAGAAATGTACAGTAGTCTCAAGGTATACAGGATTTTATCTTATCCGTCTTGGAAAGTAAACAGACAATGTTTATTAAAATTTGTCTATATATATATATATATATATATATCACTAGAAAATAATAAGTCTATCTATACATTTTCAACTGCATTTCAAAATGTTTTTTTTTTGTCCAGATTTTTTGACCTCATATTTGGTATGTGGCAAGGTAATTTGACTTTAAATAATATTACATATAACAGAAGTATTTTTATTGCAATAAACATGATTTCTGTATTTTCTAAGTACAAAAGTGATAGCGTAGTGATGATACAAGGAGTGGGTGAAGAATTATGTTTTATTTTTTTCAACAAAAGATAATTAAGGGCAGAGCATCTGCAATTATGTATATTATTTTTCATCTGATGTTAAAAGCCTCTTTAAAATTACTTGGCAAGCAAAATTAAATGTGAAACAATTCACAAAAGTACTTTTGCTAAATCCAGCCACTTACCAATAATAACAGTTTCCAGTATTTATCTAGGAAGTTCGTATTTATCATTACAGGCAAATAATATTCAGCAAAGGGATAACAAAACTTTTGGCTTGACTCATTTAGATATCATGAGCATCGCCATGACTCACTTTTTTACAGGGTATTGTTCATTTTCTTTACAAAGTGGATTTAAAGTATGAAAATAATTTTAGGTAGAACATAAAAGCAGAAATGACTTGGATGACAAAAGATTAAACTGAATGTGCTTTTTAACAGTTATGCACTTCTTATGCAATTGGTAAAGTTACACACCTTAAAGGAAAACTTGCTTTAAATTGCCAGCAGTGTAAAATATAACCTATATCTCTACTGCCAGTTTGATGCAACTCTTTCTGCATCGGTAATTACATTTTTAAGTCCGCCAGCTCACAATGTAAGCTATTATGCAAAGTGAAAATGTTAAGTGCAAGGTAGGGAGACAGAGTATATGTGCTCATTTGAATCACAACTATGTGTTTTTGTTTGAAATCAATTACCATACTGCCTCCAAAACCTCAGTATGAGATATTTAAAGCTTTGTATGTTCTCAAAAGAAATGCATTTTTCCTGAAGTACAGCTGTGACCAGATTAATAATATTCGTTTGAATTCAGGTTAAAGCAGAAGGATATTTCAGTGACGTGCACAGTTGTGCCATTATAAATACTTAACCTTGCTATCAACTTTCAAGCAGTGTTTTTAAAATACCACTTGGAGTGTGAGTAGTAAGACACTTTGAATCATGTGTTTCTAGGAGCAGTAACATTTAACAGCACTAAGCCATGCTTTTGTCATGTGATAACAAGTAGTATGATTATATGGTTAATGATGCATCCACGCTGCCATTGCAAATGACAATTAGTAGGAGCTTATTATTTGTTCAGTGACTAAAAAGCTACCAAAAGTCATATTACATGATTCACTTAGGTCCCTTTATACAAGTCTTAGCTGTGAAGAAAGGTTCTACTATGGATTGCCAAAAGGAAAAAAAGACAGCATCAGAAATGCTGAAACATAATGCTCGAAACACAGAAGGGAACAAAGTTAACTTCAAGTGCTTTTTGCAGGGAGGCAAGACCCCTGCACCTCCTGGTGTGTGTGTGTGTGTGTGTGTGTGTGTGTGTGTGTGTGTGTGTGTGTGTGTGTGTGTGTGTGTGTGTGTGTGTGTGTGTGTGTGTGCGTGTGTGCGTGTGTGTGTGTGTGTGTGTGTGTGTGTGTGTGTGTGTGTGTGTGTGTGTGTGTGTGTGTGTGTGTGTGTGTGTGTGTGTGTGTGTATGTGTGTCTGACATTCCCCCAGATGTATATATACCAACTCCATGACTGTACCAACTCGAAGAAGGCCAAAAGCTCCCAAAAGAAGACAATCAATGCCAGTGTACACAGAAATTGCACCGAGTGATTTCATATGAAAGACGGCAATCAACATTGTATTCTTTGGAATTTTGTTTTTTGTGTAATAGATGCCTGAAGAATTTCAACTTGGTCACCTGTAGAGATACCATGAAGAAACTATTGAGATTTGCTGAAAATCCAAAAGTGAATCTTTCTGATATCAGCATATTGAATTGTGAAGTTTTATGAATTATACTATTTAAAATAAGGTGCCACTTCAACCTTTATAGTTTTACAAGTTAGATTGTCAGGATTGCAACCTAATGGCCTTCAAGATGCTTGTTATATATAATCACATCTTTAAATTTTATACTATTCACATATATGTCAAGATTATTTTTGAAGGAAGTTCATCACTGACTAGTTCTTATTTTAAAGGGAAATTAATTCTATAAGCTTGTAAGGAGTCTTATATTGTATTGCATTATTGATCTCTGTTTTTAGTATTAAATTCAACAACTCAGGGTCATGCTGTGGAACATTCCAGGTATAGACTTTTTGAAATAGAACCAGATCAGGCATTGTCTTATAGACCATGCTGAGGTAATCTCTTAGTAATCTAAATGAAAAGGAGTATAATAACAGTTCCAGAAACATTTCTGAATAGTCCAAATTTTCCAGTCCTATGACCTTTTGTAGTTAGGAATTGTAGTTTATCAAGTTCAGGAGGGTGGCCTAATGGTTAAGGTATTTGCCTTACAAACGCAAGTTACAGGGTTTGAGTCTCACAAGGGATAATTGGCTAGTCTTAAAATGACTCACAAGGGCAGTTAGCCTAGTATGAATCTATGGAAGTTGCTTCATGGTAGAAGTAGACAATAAGTCTATGCAGTTTGACTTTTAACTGTTACAACATTTCATTCTGTCTCTTTCCTGATAGACTTCCCCTTTACCAAATTTCCTCCTGCCCCAATGCTTTCTGAATGCCACTGTGGATTCTAGTTCTACTACCCATTCTGATAGTCTGTTCCTTGGACTTACAACCTTTTCTATGAAAAAGTACTTTGACCATCACATCCAGGAGTAGTTAGCTTCTGCAATGTGTTGTCTATGCCATCTCCTTTGTCTTTCTTGTTCAGAATGCCCCCCCCCCACCCAACCCCAATATCGCTAACTCTTGTACACCAATATCATGTTGTTCTGTCTATTCTTGTTTCTGGTGAAAAGAATTCTAGCTCATCTAACCCCTGGTGTCATATTCCTTCCCCCTGCAGAGACAGATCTTTGTGGTAGCTTTCTGACAAATGCCTTCTTGCAACATGGTGGCTGTCAGAACTATATGTGGTACTCAAGAAGAAGTGGGCTGAATAAGCCACTGTAGCATGGAAGCATTACCTCTTTGCTTCTGGAATTTACTGAAATCTGTACTCTCCTGAAGATGCACCTCAGCTTTCTATTTGCTGCTGTCACTGCCTCTATTCCCAGTGGTCCCAACGCAGGTGTGATCAGCACTGACAGATACCTTTTCCTCCTCTGTTGCCATCAGTTCCTGTCATCCTAGGTGATACTTCACACCAGAATTGTTGTGACACTTATGCAGTACTGTGCATTTCTTTGTAATGAAACTCAACTGCCACCCTTCTGTCCATTTGTTCAGCCTTTCCAAATCCTTCACTAGACTCTTCTTCCATTTGACACTGCTGTATCAGTCTTTCTGCCACCAGCAAAGAGATCCATCTCTGTTTGCTCCCTAAGATATGTCTGAGACAATCACATTGAAGAGTACTACAGCCAGGACAGACCCTTGTTGTATTCTACTAGTCGTTACTTTAATTTATGACACTGTCCCTCCCTCCAAAACCTTCTATATCCTGCCATTCAGCTGTGTAGCTGTCCATTTCCTCAGTCTCAGTCCTATCTCTGATTCCTTCAGTTTTCCTATCAGCTTATAGGTTCATAGGTTGGTACTAGGCTATCGGCCCTAGGGCCTATACAAGCCTAGCCATAACAATTTCCTGGTTATTTCTTCCCACACTATTTACTTACCTGCTTTCTGTATGAAGCATAGAGAAACGTCGTTCTGAAGTCCTAGTAGACTACAGTTGTCTGTCTTATGCTGTCATGTTCTCATATGGCTCAGTCATAAAACTTTTTCAAATCTGACCTTCAGCTCATTTTAGATGTGAACTCATGTTGGCTGTCATCCTGTTGTTGTTGTCTAGAAATGCCATCACCCTTCACCTAAAGGTTGCTTCCATGACTTTTTCTGTCAGCATTGTCTAGCTAACAGCCCTGTAGTTCCCTGTTTTTTTTTCTGTGTGGGTTTGGAGTGGGGTTGTAAAGGAGAGATGCAATGAAGCCACAGCAGTTGACTCTAAGATGGGGGACTTGTTTTGGAATTTTTACACTACTACCAGAATTCCTGGTGTTTTGGTTCAAGAGTAGTTTTACTGAAAAGGATTTGTGTTTTGTTCAGCTGAGATGTTATAATTTAAGACACATTATTTATGTGAGACAGTCTTTGGTTTTGCTCATTAAACAAGGCACCATTTAAGAAACATTGCTTGTGAGCCAAAGACTTATATTTTACTAGTATGTGCCCTGGTGAGGAAACACTATAAATAACTATTCTATATAGTTTTGTTAAAAGCATATTAACTGGTTATAAAGGCGCAATTTGGACTACCATCTCTCCTTTTGTGGATGGACTACTCTGAATCTGCTCCTGAGTGCACTGGTTTGGAGTCAGCTTCAACCTAAACTGAAGATTTTTCTGACTTTCTCAAATCAGGGAAGTAGTAATTATACTGAACTTGATTTTGTTTTGCTATAACTGGTTCTGAAACATTTCAACTATAACTACATATTTGTTTCTAATTAAAACCATTGGTTTAGCCAGGTTTTTGGGGCCATCTTGGAAACTGTAGCACTTATTATTGTTAGAGAAAGTTAATTTGCCAGGTTGTAAGCGGCTGAACACCATTTGCCCCTCCACAGTTGTTTGTTGGATGGTCCTCTTCTTTCTTTTCTTTTAATTAATTATTTATAGTGCAGCCCAGTGTGTCATTTCTACAAAGGACAGCAAAAAATAGATAGTAGATCTGGAAGAACTGATAGGATGAAGCATTTATTTCTGCACATATGGGTTTGTGAATGCAAGAGTTAATGATAGCAGAAATGATATAATTAGCAGACTTCTCTGTCATTAAAAATGATGCCTAACTAACCCTTCTACTTCAACCTCTGAGGCAGAAGCACATTCACACATACATTCACACATACAGCGTTAACACCATACTTATGGGTGACTTCAACTACCCCTCCATAAACTGGGGGACTTATACAATGCATAATTCACATGTTTAGAGGTTTTTGGATTCGTCAATGCAAACACCCTTGAGCAACTAGTTAGCTACCCAATTAGAGGTACAAATCCTAGACATAGTACTCACAAACATGGAGGGGGGCAGGATGCTGCTCCCTCCCATGTATTAACTCTTCTCTGGTAAGATCTAACCACATAATGATCTTCTTTAATATTAAACTAACTAGAACCCTCATCAAGTTCCAAACCTGTTAAGAACTTTGCTAAGCCCAATTACTTCAAACTAAGTGATGACTTATTCAGCTTCCATGCCCTCCAAACCTGGATGGCACTGAGGCCTACTCTGATCTGTACACAAAATCATTGTACATTCACAGTCATAGCTGCATAGAGGCAGTACCTGCCCAAGTCAAACCTATGACTACTGGCAAAAATAAACCGCCCTGGTGGACCCATAGCATAAATAGGCTAATCAAAAAAAGCAAAACGTCTTTCCCAAAGCCAAGAAAAACAGACCAAACAATGCAAAATACACTCACCTGTCCAAAACAACAAATTAGAGTGCTGGTCAAATCTACCAAAGCAAACTATGAGGCAAATATAGCCTTCCAAGTGAAAGATAGCCATGCAGCCTTTTAAATTGTGTTCATAATCTCAGGGGAAATGCTCAGCAATGAGCCAAGTTAATAATGACTAATCCAGGGACGTTATATTTGCGAGGGAATTACGAGTATGTTTAATGCTGCTGTCTGGTGCAACAATGGAAAGGAATATTTATTTCTTCGTTTTATGCCAGGAACAAAGGAAGTGTTTAACACTGCTGCAACAAGGGATAGTCAGGTGAATGTTCATTATTACAAAGCGTTTAGACACTACACTGCTGCAAGCCTGCAACAAGGGAACTGCGGCTTGTTTTATGCCACGAACAAAGCATTTATGTTCATTATTACAAGCCGCTGCAACAAGGGAATTGAGTGTGTGTGCATGTGTCTGTGTGTGCGTGTGCTTCTACAGCCTGACAACTAACACAATGAAGATGATACACCAGAAGAATGTCATTGTATCAAGCAATTTGATAACGTTGCCCTGGGTCTAAGAAGTTTCTACAAATATTTCAAAATATTCCAGGGAGCAACTAGTTATCAGGCGGGAACATTTAAAAACATACTTTTACCATTTATTCATTAATTGCAGTACATTTCAGTGCATCAGCAGTCCATGGGAAAGCAGGAAGAATGTGAAAACTGACAATTTGAAAAAAAGGTTAGGAGGATCTCGGAACTTGATCCTTAAACAAGCAACATTCTGACACTGTTTCTTCAAATTCTCTTTACAAGATAATTAAAGTAATGTGGCAGAACTATTAATTTTGTCCATTATTTATATGATTATTTTTAATAAAAAAAATTGTGTTTTACAATTACAGCTAGTCTGTAATGCTGATTATTATGCACCCCAAACTACATCAGCACATTTCTGTTAATTGCTCCGTCCAAAAAAATAGCTGCTTGATGACACAGGAACAGTGAGGGCACATAACTGCTTTTATAAAATTAAATAATAATAATAATTTCCAACAAAAAATCATGCTTCCAGTGTTTAAAAAGACTCCTTCTTTGCATAAGAAATTATACAGATCATTCAGCGACCAAATAGAAGATTTTAATAATATTCTGTTTTGTATCTTTGCACTCATACATCTCAACTGTACATATTTCCTCAGAATGTTCAGATTTTTGCCTCATATTTTTGGCCTGTTCCTCACAAAAGGTGTGTTTTTTCTGAAATATTAATGAGGATTGATATTGCTAAATAATGACATACATTTGAGTTTCAGACTTCATATCCTTCAGAAAATGTATGCTAACACAAACTCTGTTATTCTATCAACTTTCTAAGTTTATAACAGTAATATTTAAAACATATACCTTTATATAAAAACATATACATTGGCTTATGCCAAGTCTGCTTATGTTGTTAGTAGCACAGCAGGTAGAATGCTTGCTTTTGATGCAGAAGGCTGTGGGTTTTACTCCCACACTATGTAGATGAATTGCTGATGTACTTTTAAAGGGGGTGGATACTGCAGTCCTGATAATGTCCTCTTTGGCGGAGATACCTAGTAAATATGAACCTGTTATCAGTTTGCCATCCATTCCCTAATGAAATATTACTAGCTTATCATTTTTTTTAATGTAACATAGGCAATTTATTCCTCAAGGGCAACAGGCGTTTATTTGTAGATGAAACAATTAAATAGAAAGTTGTTTGCTAGCAGCAAACTCTTCATTAGTTACAGATCATGCAGATTTCTTTAATGTGGAATTATTTAGATGACTTTTACTTTTACAGAGATTGTGCATATTTACTGATACTGGTGGATTGTAGAAGTTTGAGCAGACTTTTCTGATGGAAATGTTCTGAAGTGCGCAGTTTTGTCATTACTGGTTCATGCATTTTGTTTCATTGCTTACTGTAAAAATGTTCAAAACAATATATTTAAAACATGCTTTAACAATTGTTCTGTATTATACAAGGAATGTAATTTAATACAATCAGGAAGGTGTATCAAAGAATACATGTATGTTTCCTGTGCAAGGGCCTATGATTTGAAAACAACCCAAAGTTAATCTTTATCTGCCACTGGCCAGATGCATTTTCTTTGAATGTGGGCTTCAATGTTGTTTCAATGAATGTGAGTTTCAAGGGCAGAGAATTTTTAATGCTAAGTCTATTTTCCTTGTGAGACTGTATTGCTTTCTTTAACAGATGTGTATTAGTGTTTGAGCTGTAAAATGTAAAATAAAAGTTTTAAATGAAATCCAAATAATCATTGTAGAAGTAAAGCAATACACACATTACAGTGTTTATGGTAAATGGGGTGAAATAGCCAAGTAACGGGAAATTGGAATGGCTGCAGGGGGGAGGGCTGCATATAGGGGGCCCCATTCTACCATTATTTTGTGAGGGGGGAGGGTGGCAAACTCAAAGGCAGTCCCGGGCGGCATAAACTAAAGCTACCCCACTGATCAGTAGGATATGGAGAATGACTTTTAGAGGTCCTAGCAAACTAAAATATTCTTTTGCTAAGATTAGAATATTGCCTACCATTAAATGCCCTTTTACCACAAAATCCACATACACCAAGTCACCAAAAACAAAATCCTAAGGTTCATCATCTTCTCCCTTCCCAGGGAACATCATTGTTACACATTTAAAAAAAATGGTTACCATTTACTACAGGGTCTAGGGCAATATTTTGGTTGTCTGTTCTAAAGTTTTTGCTTGAAAGTTGGTATCCCACAATTCCATTGGAGTGGGCTGGGTTACATAATTATGCATGTAAATTTTATGTTAATCAGAGTGCAGATTTGTACCTATTTTTCATGGGCCTTTGTCCAGATTTCTGATGTTTCCTGGTTGAGAGGTATGGTTCTACATGGGTTAAAACAGGAATTACCATCACCACTGGACATGCTTTTCAATAACAGCCTAAGCACTGACTTTGTCCCAGTGGAATGGAAAACAGCTATCATCATTCCTTTGCAGAAAGGGGGTGCATCCACGGACCCCAGGAACTATAGACCCATTAGCATGATCAGCCTTATCTGCAAGGCCATTGAACAATGAATCATCATGGACCTTATTAGCAAAAATACATGAAATCTACAATTGCTCGATCCCACCCAGTTTGGCTTTGTCAAGGGGAGATCATGCCTGTTAAACTCAGTAGACTTCTTCAAGACAGTCACCAGAGTCCTAGACAAGGGCAGATCTGTGCATATGGCCTACCCAGACTTAGCCAAGGCTTTTGACATAATCCTCCACTCAGGTATCATTGATAAACTCACCCAGCTGGGTATCACTCTATATATTGTCAGGTGGGTTGCAAACTGGCTCACTGATAGAACTCATATGTGGAAAATAGGGGACTCTACCTCCTCCAGCAGACCCATAAACAGTGCTGTTCCACAGGGATCAGTTCTCAAACCCCTACTGTTCAGAATCTACTCCTCCAAAGTACAGGTTAAAACTAAAGGACTGTAGCTGAAAAAGTTTGCTGATGACCGCAAACTGGGAATTATTATTGGAAACTCTAGTGATGTCAACATCCTGCTATAAGGTCTTACACAGACTAATGACTGGTGCTAAAGTCTTGGTCTTAAACTTAATGCAAAAAATGCATTATCATCCTCTTCAACAAGGGTAGTGTTCCTGCATACTACCACAGCAACAGCAATACCCTAATTTCACAGTTAGTGGTGAGAGATCTGGGCACACAAGTTGACAACCTTAACTTCGATCACCATGTCTTCACAGTGGTAAGAAGTGCATTTTATATTGCTCATCTCATAACTAAGTGCATTGTCTCCAAAAAAAAGAGGTTATAACCCCCATATACTTTTCCCTCATCAGGCGAGTAATAGAGTACATCTCTCCCTTTGGCATGTTCCTTTCCAAGCACCTGTAGCAAATGGAGAGACCACAAAGGTTCCTTACAAAGAAA